>NC_069501.1:96291748-96508906 GCF_027579735.1 Bombina bombina
GTATAAGCTCTACCATGTGTCCTTTTCATTTTATCATATTTAGAGTATACAGATTTATAATTTGTAACCACAAATGTATGTTTAAGAAACTCTCTGAGAAAATCCACTTGAAATGCCTTTACTACTCTTATTTCTTATATTATATATTTTTTTTTTTTTTGGGGGCGGGGGGTTCCTTCTGTCTTAAAAGGGAAATAAAACCCCAAAAATGTATTTCATGATTCAGATAGAAGATATAATTTTAACCAACCTTCCAATTTACGTCTATTATTTAATTTGCTTTGTTCTTCTTTAATTCTTTATTAAAAAGCAAACCTAGGTAGGCTGAGGAGCAGCTATGAACTACTGGAATCTACATGCTTATTGGTGGGTGCATATATTTGTCTCTTGTTATTGGCTCACCCAATTTGCTCAGCTAGCTCTCAGTAGTTTATTGTTTCTCCTTCAACAAAGAATACCAAGAAAATTAAGCACATTAGAAGTAAATTGGAAAATTGTTTGAACTTGAAAGCTCTGTCTAATTCAAAAAATGTGCGTTTCGTGTTTCTTTGTAATGGTAGTAGCTGAATAACAATTGCACCTTAAATAATCTATGCAACATACACTTTGTCAAATAAACACAGCCCTATCTTGTCCTAGGCATTAATACAGATAAAGGAATTATATCATAAATACGACCACTTAACAAATAGACTCACCTCTTTAGTTAGGTGACCAATGTTAAGCTGAAGGGCCTTATTTATCAAATTAGGGATGGAAAAGGTTCTAAGCTCTCACTGTCTGTCTGCATTTGGGGTTCGTGAGACAAGGGTACTATAACCAGTGGAAAGGGGTACATTTGATCAAGGATTAAAATGGAGAACCAGTAGAGCGCTGTGTCACAAGCCCCAAAGAACTGGATTATTTGGATCAGTATTAGGTAGTCAATAGTGCCAAAGACTTAAGATAAATTGGAATACAAGCAAAAAGAAGTGGTTTTCAGACTTCTAAGCAAATTCATTTTCATCATAGTAAGTGCAGACTCTTTGGAATAATGGGTATGAAAGAAAGATTTTAGAAAGTTCAGGATAGATCCTGATGAGAGGATTATATATATATATATATATATATATATATATATATATATATATAATGGACAAAAAGACAGGCACTCACAGGTCTTTTCAACATAAAAAAATTGGATACTTTATTTCATACAAAAGTCAATGTTTCGGCTCACATACCGAGCCTCCTTCAAGACAATCTTACTTCATAAGAATTATGGCATCTCACCTCACTATTCCAAGACAGGACGGATCAGTATAATGGAATGTGCCCTTTTTTGGGGGAGAGTAAGTATCTGTAATATTATGGTAGTTGAGAGGAAAGAGTAGACATTAGAGTGAATAGGTTCATGGAAACAGGTAATAAGGTAGAAGGATAATGGGAGGGAAAATAAATCCCCTTCCATAAACATTGAAGGAAAATGTTGGTGTATTTAGGTTGATCTTTGGATCTGTTGTGAAGAGTGAGTGCAATTGGTGTGGTGGGAGGAAAGCTTGTGTCTTACCCTTATTTTTGAAGTGATTAACAGAATCTAAAGGTAGGTGGCAGATGAGGTTAGAGAAAAAGCATGGGGGGGGTTGACGGAAGTGGTAGTTTAAGGTATTTCTACTTTGAGAGGTTGAATTCAGAAGCACATGAGCAAACATACACTTGTCTGCAGGTAGCAAGTCTTCTAAGTGTACTTCTGTTGGGTACAAGGGCACAGGGCAACTGTAATGTAGTTAGACTATTCAAGACAGGAGAGGATCATTTTATTTTAATTTCTATACAGAGCTCAGCAGCTCCTCTCATATGTAGATGTCTAGAGGTGAGAGCAGTTGGTCAGTATGGTAACTCTATCCTACTCTGAAGCTTTCGCTCTAACACTTGTCTGCATTTCCTTTGCTGTGATGTTATTCCTTTTTACCTGCAAAGCCACTAGGAGATCTTAGAAGCCTGCAACATTTTGATCACCCTTTTCCCATTAATACTTAGCTGGCTCTTTAAAGGGACATTTAAATATGTTTTTCCTTCATTGCATCTAAAGGAGGGTAATGCTCTTTTGACTTTTTTTGTTTTGGTTTGTTTGTTTTTATTCTTGTGGGATGTTTCCCTGTCCACAGTTAGATTTGTGAGAGTTTTCTTTATCTGTAAGTCAACTGGCATGAAAACCTACACTCCATGCTATTTTCCAAATCAAACTAAATAAATAGATTTCATTGAACACTTTAAAAGCAAACTATATTTAACATGTGGTCTTACAAATGTATGTAAAAATAAATAAATAATATATAGATTAAATCTAAAGACACATGCAATAAAAATTTAAAATTTCATGATTCAGATTTAAAAAGTGGGTATCCAGTTATTTTGATATAGCCTGCTGAAATACTGGACTGTCCTGCTGAATACTGGACACCTGCTAACAATCCAGCCATGTCCACCAACTGCCCAGATACTACCCCAGCCACCCAATGGACCACCCACTGACTTGATCTTGAGCTCCAGTCACACACTCTGACTGTTCCAGCCCTGCCCCCTTGCTGCCCAGTTTCTGTCCACAGCCCCTACCTGTTTTAGTATATTAAATAAAGCTTTATTTTTTATTTCCCTGACCCTTTAAATTTTGTACATGTTTTGAAAAAAATATATATATCAAACATAAGCTAAATATATTTCATACTTGTTCATTTGTTTACCCTTTTTATATTCCCAGATAGATAATCCCCAGTTTTGCATAACCAACACTGTTATATTAATATACGTTTTACCTCTGTGATTAAATTGTATTTAAGCCTCTGCAGTTTGCCCCCTTATCTCAGTTCTTTTGACAGACTTGCATTTTAGCCAATTAGTGCTGATTCATAAATAACTCCACGGGAATGAGCACAATGCTATTTATATGACACACATAAACTAGCACTGTCTAGCTTTGAAAAACTGTTAAAATGCACAGAGATAAGAGATGATCTTCAATGACTTAGAAATTAGCATATGATCCTACCTAGGTTTAGCTTTCAACAAATAATACCTAGAGTACAAAGAAAATTTAATAATAAAAGTAAATTGAAAAGTTTTTTAAAATTACATGCCCTATCTGAATCATGAAAGTTTTATTTTGACTTTACTGTCCCTTTAATTAAAGAAAAAGTTTGCCATGTCCATTTAAAAACTATTAAGGGGACTGCAGAATAACTGCACAAAATAATGAGGTGGTTTCTAGGAAAAAGAAGGATGCAAATGCAAGTTTTAAAATCTCCGACTACTTAGCACAGTTTCAGAAAAGGGATATTACATCGTTAAAGTTCATTCCCCATGCGAGCGTGTTTTTTCAGACCACTAAAGGAAAGGTTCATATAACGTGTCCAGAAAGATGTTTTTGTTCCCCAGCAAAGGTTTAAGTCCCAAGACTGCCAATTAAACCATTCAATAAATCCTCCATTATAGGTAGTAAAACCTAATTTTAGATTTCCTGCCCACTCCACTGTTTTGCCTGATTGCTACCAGTTGCTTCGTGCCTGAACCTGCCGAAGGAACAGGGAAGACAAGCTGACTGTTCTATTCAATCCCACATGTTAGACCTCCTGTTTTTAATATCACACACATTGTTTTATTCTTTTTTTTTTACTTTAACCTCTCAGTCGAAGAGTTGGATACCTTTGGTCTATGAGTCGGATATTTATTTCTAATTAATCAGGGAGTTTTTTCTCCCAATGTGTCGGCCTGTTTATACAGATGTCATGTGACTCAAATTCAACTCAAATTATAAATCCAGAGATTTCCAGCTCATTATTGCAGATCTAAGTCTGTCTTTATGTTGTTAATTATTTGAGTATTAAAGTAATAAATGAACATGTCTGATTTGTAGCTTAGATTGATTTCCAGTCAGGGTGTCACAGCCTTTCTCTGGGGGTGCGATACAGAAAATGATCCCAATTTGCTGTTATGAAGAATTGTAATGTGGAAATGTATATGCGACCTTGAGGATTTTTCTACTATAAGAAAGGGAGCTCAGCCCTTCCTTTGGCACTACATTTTGTTTAGGGATAGGCAGTGCACAAACATGCATTTCCTATTTTTTCCAATTAAAAGGAATGTGGCTGGTTATTGCCGCGAACTTGCGGTAGCAATTAGAGCTTATAAAATTAAAGAGATCAGATCTCTGGTTAACTTTATAAATCTGCCCCAAATGCCCCAAAATACAGTCTAGCATATTTAAAAAAAAAAAAATAAAGATAGCAGCATCTTTATTTTTTAATAAAATAACTGCGCTAGGCAGTATTTTGGGGCTAAAGTTGACAGGAGGTGTTTTAAAAAAACGGCACTGAAAAGTGCCTTCACATTGCGGTTTATGGTAACTGTGTGTTCCCAGTAAATATATAGGCCTCTATTTATCAAGCCGTCAACCGCAAATCCGCTGGAAATCCGCAGCGTAATTGTGGAGAGCTTGATTCGCCTCATTTATCAAAGGCTACAGACCGGCAAAAGTAGAATTTTGTGACGTAACATATGATCCGCCAGTCTCAGTCCGACACAGATCAATGCTTACATCATTACAGATGTTCAGAATGCAAATTCAGCACTATCTGACTACTTTTGCAAGTTAACAAAAATCTACCAGGTACCAATAGGATTGAACTCACATTCTATTGGCTGATTGGAACAGCCAATAGAATGCAAGCTCAATTCTATTGGCTGATTGCATCAGCCAATAGGATTTTTTCTACCTTAATTTCGATTGGCTGATAGAATTCTATCAGCCAATCGGAATCGAAGGGACACCATCTTGGATGACATCACTTAAAGTGATATTCATTCAGCAAGAAGACATCTTTGGAAGAGGATGCTCTTGAAGATGGCTCTCGTCGCGTCGGATGTCTTGAAGATGGACCCGCTCTGCGCTGGAAGGATAAAGATAGAAGATGCCGTCTGGATGAAGACTTCTGCCCGTCTGGAGGACCACTTCTGCCCATCTGGAGGACCACTTCTGCCGGATTTGTTGAGGACATCTTGCCGCTTGGATGAAGACGTCTCCCGGTAAGTGAATCTTCATGGGGTTAGTGTTAGGATTTTTTTAAGGGTGTATTGGGTGGGTTTATTTTTTAGGTTAGGGCTTTGGGCCTGCAAAAGAGCTAACTGCCCTTTTAAGGGCAACGCCCATCCAAATGCCCTTTTCAGGGCAATGGGGAGCTTAGGTTTTTTTAGTTAGTAATTTATTTGGGGGTTTGGTTGTGTGGGTGGTGGGTTTTACTGTTGGGGGGTTGTTTGTATTTTTTTTTCCAGGTAAAAGAGCTGATTACTTTGGGGCAATGCCCCGCAAAAGGCCCTTTTAAAGGCTATTGATAGTTTAGTTTAGGCTAGGGTTTTTTTTTATTTTGCGGGGGCTTTTTTTATTTAGATAGTGCATTTAGATTAGGTGTAATTAGTTTAAATATCTTGTAATTTGTTTTTTATTTTCTGTAATTTATTGTTTTTTTTGTACTTTAGCTAATTTAATTTAATTTAATTTATTTAATTGTTGTTAATTTAGTTAATTTATTTAATTGTAGTGTAGTGTTAGGTGTTATTGTAACTTAGGTTAGGTTTTATTTTACAGGTATTTTTGTATTTATTTTAGCTAGGTAGTTATTAAATAGTTAATAACTATTTAATAACTATTCTACCTAGTTAAAATAAATACAAACTTGCCTGTGAAATAAAAATAAACCCTAAGCTAGCTACAATGTAACTATTAGTTATATTGTAGCTAGCTTAGGGTTTATTTTATAGGTAAGTATTTAGTTTTAATAGGAATTATTTAGTTATTAATTGTAGGTTTTCTTTAGATTTATTTAAATAATATTTAGGTTAGGGGGTGTTAGGGTTAGACTTAGGTTTAGGGGTTAATACATTTAGAATAGTGGCAGCGATGTTGGGGGCGGAAGATTAGGGGTTAATAAATGTAGGTAGGTGGCGGCGGTGTAGGGGGCGGCAGATTAAGGGTTAATAACATAATGTAGGTGGCGGTGGGCTCCGGGAGTGACGGTTTAGGGGTTAATAAGTTTATTTCGTTGCTGCGGGCTCCGGGAGTGGCGGTTTAGGGGTTAATACGTTTATTTGGTTGCAGCGGGCTCCGGGAGTGGCGGTTTAGGGGTTAATAAGTTTATTTTGATGCGGCGGGCTCCGGGAGTGACGGTTTAGGGGTTAATAAGTTTATTCGAGTTGTGGTGGGCTCCGGGAGCGGCGGTTTAGGGGTAAAACAGTATAGTATAGTGGCGGTGTTTAGTGACAGTATACCAATAAAGCTGTGAAAAAGCCGAAGAGCAGCGAGATCGATGACTGTTAGTTAACAACAGTCCACTGCTCATTGCCCCGTACTTGGTGCACGGCTTTTTGACAGCTTTTTTGGTAACTTTGGAGAGCGTATTCAGGTCCGCGGCAGCGATGTTAGGCGATCTTAGGCAAGCGTATTGGTGCCGTCGAATGCAAGTAAGTTGATGGCTTGATAAATAGAGGCCATACTGTATGTATAGGCTTCTATACATATCTATTTATGTGTTATTAATATGTGTATATACACATATTAACACATACATTTATATGTATATAATCATATACTGTACATATATATTTACATTTATTGCCATCCCTGCACTACTTACGCTATTTGCTGCGCTTAGGTTCTGATGCCGTCTCTGACGGAATCAGAACAAGACTCCAATAGGAGTCTATAGAAGCGCACTCTCGAGGTGTTGTTCGCATCGCTGTGCACTTGTAATACCAGCGCACATTAGCATGTGCTGGTATTACACAGTAGAGCGCAAATATTGCTTTCTTGAAAGCGATATTTAGCTCTCCACTTGTAATTAGGCCCTCAATGTAATACTTTTTTATTGGATTGGATCAGCTGCAGTTTCTGCTCTGGACCAGCAGTGTGCTTCTACTGTGTGTTTAACCCCTTTGCTGCCTTTTAACTTAGATTTTCTATACAAAAAAATAAATAAATATTTTTTTTTCCTTTTTTATATTCATCTCCAATTAACTTAGGGATGTGCTCGAAATTGTAAATACAATTCTTGTAGTGTTGCTAATTCCACAAATGTGATTACACTGTGGCTGGAGCACACATAAAAACATAAAATAAACAATCATAATGTATATTTCAATGCGTTGGCACTCTAGAAGCATAGAACAGCGTGTTCTTTTTATATTGCTTTTTAAGCAATGTAATAGGTTCCTATGTGATCAGCCAAAAGGCTAAATTTTATGCTTGCTTTCCATGGAGTTACTGCTGACTGAATATGTCTTTGTGTATTGGTTCTGCAGCAACACATTTTTGGATTATCATACATTTTATTAAAGGGACACTAAACCCACATTTTTTCTTTAAAGGGCCATAATACCCAAATGTTTAAACACTTGAAAGTGATGCAGCATAGCTGTAAAAAGCTGACTAGAAAATATCTCCTGAACATCTCTATGTAAAAAAGAAAGATATTTTACCTCAAAAGTTCCTCAGTAGCCACCTCCCATTGTAAAGGATTTCTAAGCAGCATATTAGTATGTCTGTCCTGGGACATCGGAAGGGATGAGCATTGTGCACTCTCATATTATTTCACCAATCAGGTAAAGGAAGCTTACTATGAAATCTCATGAGAGTTAAGTCAAATCTCATGAGATCACAGTAAGAGTTCATGACCTCAGCACTGCTGATGCTGATTGGCTGCTGTTCATTTCTTCATTTTTTTTAATTTTTTTACCTGCAGCTGGGAGCAGCTGAGTATAACTTTTTACACAGAACTTACTCTGCTGAGCTGAGGAGATTGTGAGGTAAAATATCTTCCTTTTTTACATAGAGATGCTCAGGTGATATTTGATATTTTCCTGTCAGCTTTTTACAGTTATACTGCATCAGTTTCAAGTGATTTAGCATATGAGTATTATGTCCCTTTAATGATTCAGACAGAGCATGTCATTTTAAGCAACTGTCTAATTTACTCCTATTATCAATTTTTCTCCGTTCTCTTGCTATCTTTATTTAAAAAGCAAGAATGTAACGCTTAGGAGCCAGACCATTTTTGGTTAAAAATCTGGGTTACCCTTGCTTATTGATGGCTAAATGTAGCCCCTTTATTACCCATTCCCCAGTTTTGCATAAACAACACAGTTATATTAATACACTTTTTACCTCTGTGATTACCTTGTATCTAAGCATCTTCTGACAGCCCCCTGATCACATGACTTTTTATTTATTATCTATTGACTTTCATTTTAGCCAATTAGTGCTGTGTTGTACATGGGCGTGAACACAATGCTTTCTATGTGGCCCACATGAACTAGCAGTCTCCTGATGTGAAAAGCAAATAAAAAAGCATGTGATAAAAGGCTGTCTGTAGTGACTTAGAAACAGGCAGACATTTAGAGGTTTAAATGTTATAAAGTATATTAATATATCAATGTTGGTTGTACAAAGCTGGGGAATTGGTAGTAAAGGCGTTATCTATCTTATTAAACAATAACAATTTTAGTGTTGACTGCCCCTTTAAGTATGCTCTGTGCACCAGCATTTTAAATACAACACTTGCTTATAGATCCTTAGGTTCTTGTATCATCTGGTAATGACTCAATATGTTAATTTCTGACATGATACAAGCCCCACTGGTACTCTGACCAGCCGCAGTATTTAATATGAGAATATCTAACTATACTTCACATGCACATGCAGAGAAAAATGCTAACACTAAAACAGTGATAAGGTTTACTAGAAGCATTTTTGCCATTGTATGTATAATGTAAATATGTTTCCATTCACAGATATAATTAATTTCTGTGCATTTCAGTTTCGATGGGAATGTCCCTTAAAGGGATACTAAACCCAATTTGTTTCTTTCATGATTCAGATACAGCATACAATTTTAAGCAGCTTTATAATTTACTTCTATTATCAATTTTTCTTTGTTCTTTTGCTATCTTTATTTGAAAAAAGCCGGAATAAAAGCTTTGGAACTGGCCCATTTTAGGTTGAGAACCTGGGTTACGCTTGCTGATTGGATGGCTAAATGCAGGCACCAATCAGCAGGCCCTATCCAGGGTACTGAACAAAAAAAGGCCAGCTCCAAAGCTTTCATTCCTGCCTTTTCAAATAAAGATAGCAGGAGAACGAAGAAAAAATTGATAAAAGGAATAAATTAGAAAGTTGCTTAAAATTTCATGCTCTATCTGAATCATGAAAGAAAAAAATTGGGTTCAGTATCCCTTTTAAATAAGAAAAATGGATAGTATTGGGCCGTTCATCCTTAAAATGCTCTGCCTATTTTTGGTCCCATCTGGCCCTGCCTCAAACTCTCTCAGTTTCTTTCTAATTGAGATAGATAGATAGATAGATAGATAGATAGATAGATAGATAGATAGATAGATAATAGATGGTAGGGTGGATGGATAGATAGATAGATGATAGATAGATACAAGACAGATCAGACAACTTTAGATCATCAGACTCATACAGAGTTGAATAGCGTGTATCAGCAATTATGCAGAATTAAAGGGATATTCCAGCCAAAATTGGAAACCACATGAGTGCATTTCAGTATTGAACAGAAGCATTTTTGTAATATACATGCATTAGCAAAAATGCTTCAAATAAAAGCTATAGCTGTTACAAAAGTGTATTTAAGTATGCACCGTGCACCAGCATTTTAAACACAGCACTTAATCAGGGAGCCTAAGGTACTTGTACCATATGTTAATGACTCAATTTGTTACTTGCTGAGATGATACACGCCCCAGTGATGATCTGAGCAGCTGCAATATTTAAAATGTAGGTGCAGTGACAATATCTAGTTATACTTCACATGCACGTGCAGAGACAAATATTAACACTAAAACAGCTATAACTTTTACTAGAAGCATTTTTGCCAATACATGTATATAGCAAATATGTTTGTATTCAAAGATGTAATTAATCTATGTACATTTATATTTTGACTGGAATGTCCCTTTAAGTTCTGCATACAAAATAAATGTTTCTAATTATTTTGTAATCAAAAAGTACAAGGTTTTTTTTTAAATCAAATCCTAGTAGCATCCGTGTTCCTACTATCCTTTACTGTTTTACAATTTGTTAAACTAATTCACCATGTATAAGTCTCATATATCAGCCTGGGAAATCTGCCTATATTGAGAAGCTACACATTTTAGCAATATGGAAAATGTACAAGAATAAAATGCAAAAAAACATTTACCTTCTCAAATAACGCAAGGATGTCTCAATACAAATTCTCTATGCCAAACCATCGACATGACAGAGCGTATGTACACTGCACTACAGGGTTATAAGCTTTTAGTTTGGCACAGTTAAAATATCTGTTTTTCCTCTAGGCTGATGTATACACACTGACTAATGTGATGACTGATAGTATATATAAAGTTATTCACAATCGTTTGTTACATTGTTGCATTGTTTTTGTTCAGTTGATTTTTTTTCTGTTTTTTGCTTTTCTTTGACTGTTAAGAAGCATTTTTCAAAACTTGAAGTATATTTTTCTTGTAAAGATGCCAAACTTCATGAGGCAGTGGCAAAACAGAAAAATAAGCTAACTAAAATAGCCAGAGTTATAATTACTGAGCAGCATAAATATAAATATATATATATATATATACCTGCACCACCCCCCGCATCTGAATTCAGTGCTCAAGACCTTGCTGACTATTTTCTCAATAAAACACTTGTAATCCGAGGAAATGTCCCAACACAAACCTGCAATCTCCCAACTCCGCTCCCAGTCACCCCCTCTGCCACTCTCTGCACCCTCCTCCCAACCACTGAGAGTGAAGTGGCTTCCCTTTTGTCTTCCTCACACCTCACTACCTGTCCACTTGACCCTATTCCTTCACATCTAATGCCTCCTCTGTCTACCACCCTCACTCCGGCTCTTACTCACATATTTAACCTATCACTTTCTACTGGCTCATTCCCTGCCTCCTTCAAGCATGCAAAGGTCACCCCCATCCTCGAAAAACCCTCCCTCGACCCTAACTCCCCTGCAAACTACCGCCCCATATCACTGCTCCCACTAGCTTCAAATCTCCTTGAAAAACTAGTTTTCAATCGCCTAACCCACTTCCTGTCCTCCAACTCATTGCTCGACCCACTGCAATCTTGCTTCCGTCCCCAACACTCAACTGAGACTGCTCTCACCAAGGTTATTAACGATCTTCTTTCTGCTAAAAACAAAGGCTACTACTCTATACTCATCTTACTTGACCTATCTGCTGCCACTGTTGACCATCCCCTTCTCCTACGGTGTCTCAGTTCTCTTGGTCTCTGTGACACTGCCTACTCCTGGATTCACTCTTATCTCTCTAACAGATCCTTCTCCATCTCTTTTGCTGGTGACTCCTCCTCTCTATTGCCCCTGTCTGTTGGAGTACCTCAAGGCTCTGTCCTGGGTCCTCTACTCTTCTCTATTTACACTTCTTCACTGGGTAAACTTATCAACAGCTATGGCTTCAGCTATCACCTCTATGCTGATGATACCCAGATCTACCTTTCCACCCCTGCACTCTCTCCTTCTGTCAACTCTCACATCAGCGACTGCTTATCTGGCATTTCCTCCTGGATGGCCTCTTACTACCTAAAAATAAAAATGTCCAAGACCGAACTACTTCTAACTCCCCCCTCTAGCTCCACTCCAGTCTCTAATTTTTCTATCAATATTGGCAGCACCACTATCTCCCCATCACCCCAAGTCCGCTGCCTCGGAGTCACGCTTGACTCAAATCTGTCCTTCATTCCCCACATCCAACTGCTCTCTTCATCCTGCTGCAACCACCTACGCAATATCTCCAAAATTCGTCCGTTTCTGAGTGCTGAAACTACCAAACAGCTCATCCACTCCCTGGTAATTTCCCGACTTGACTACTGTAACAACTTACTAACTGGCCTCCCTCTTTCCCGCCTCTCTCCCCCCCAATCCATCCTAAATGCATCTGCCAGGCTAATCCACCTCTCTCGACGCTCTGTTTCTGCTGCACCTCTCTGTGAGTCCCTTCACTAGCTCCCCATTCACAACAGAGCTAAATTCAAAATTCTCACCCTGACCTACAAAGCCCTCACCAATGCTGCCCCACCCTACCTGTCCTCACTCATCAACAAATATACTCCTGCCCGTCCCCTAAGATCCAACAACGACCTGCTTCTTGCGTTCTCTACCATCACCTGCTCTCATTCTAGACTACAGGACTTCTCTCGTGCGGCACCAACCCTCTGGAACGCACTTCCTTGAGATGTCAGACTTGCCCCTAACCTCCCCTCCTTTAAACATTCCCTAAAGACCTTTCTGTTCAGGAAAGCTTATCACCCAACTTATCAACAAAATAACTTCACTTAACTAACAGTTGCCCTCTATCTCCTCACTAATATCATTCTCATCTCTGCAGTCCCCACCTCCTGTTTCCAATCCTCCTACCCGTCTAGATTGTAAGTTCCCACGGGAACAGGGCCCTCAATTCCCCCTGTATTTGTCTGTAAAATTTTGTGTCTTATCGTATTGTTTCTCCACTGTACTGTTATCCTTGTACCCATGGGCAGTGCTGCGGAATCTGTCGGCGCTTTATAAATAAAGAAGAAGAAGAAGAATATATATATTTTTTTTTTTTTTTTTTTTTGTTACACTACCAGAGTTGCTTGATTCATGCACTCTAATTAGATATATTATTAACAAAGTTGTGTGGAAGGTTACAAATATAATGTTATTATTTCAGATAGTGACAGCAGAAAGTTAACCCCAAAATAACTGTGCTATATTTTGAAAAAGGTAATTAGTCCCTATTTAAGGAACAGAAGGGAATGCACCTAAACAATTTGAATAATGAAAGGATGAAAAACAAGGTATATGGAAAATGAAATATACAATCTCACTTTTATATATATATATATATATATATACTTTATATATATATATATATATATATATATATATATATATATATATATATATATACTGTATATAATCTCAATTAGAAAATATCATCACAGTCTTTCCACACAGAAAACAGGGCAATATAACCTCCAAATGTGACCCAGAGGAAGCAATTCTTCTCATAGACCAATAGACATCCTGGTATTACTATAAGACACAAATCACAGAATGCGCTACCCGGTATAGGTCACCCTGATAGGAGAAGCAGATAAGAGACCAATAGATTTCTAATCACAATTGTTGCAGCACTCCAAAGGTGCTGAGTAAGGCAGGGTGAGCTCTCTAAGTGGTTCAGCTCACTGTATTCCTAACTCTGGTACTTGTGATTCCCAAGGGTCCATGGCAGAACAAGACAACAAGTAGTAATGTCAAAAATATTTATTAGAAATAACAATAAAATCCCTAAACAAGGCTGTTAAAACCAATGACAAACAATGCAGTCAGTAGTGCAGTGAACTGTGCCCCAGAGAGCTCAGCCTGCCTTAGCACATATTGGAGTTTTTTGTGTTTTTTTTATTTTATTGGTAGCCCCAAACATTGCTGACAAGGTGTCCGAGACCAGGACTATGGTGAAGGCTCCTTGCAGTCTGTGGTAAGAGTTTTGGTGGTTCAGCAGAAGGATATAAAGATTTATGGTGTGGTTTTCATAATGTTATCATTATATTACCTACCAAGTGATTTATATAGTACTATAGAGCATTAGTCACAATGACAGTCACTCACTGTTTTGTCAATATTACAAGTGGAGCTCTACTGAAAGCTCAGGGTGCGTTATCAATAGTGTGAACCTGTTTTTATATTACCATAAAATATTACAAGTCCATGATAAAAAAAAAATACCAGGAAATGTTAGCACGGCCAACGATTTTTTTAGTGCACTCTATACTATCAATGGATAGTTCCAAACAAGTTAAAAATCAGGTTACTCTTGAGCTGAACACATTACAGACCTAAAAAGGTTAGAGCAGCTGGAGAGCTGAAGCAAAGGGCTACATTAAAGTAATAATTAGACATTCATGATTCAGACGGAGCATACAACTTTCAGATTTACTTCTATTATTTAATTTGCTTCCTTCTCTTGTTATCCTTTGTTGAAGGACTTATCTAAGTAGACTCAGCACTTGATTGCTACCATTTTATTTTCAACATTTAACTCAGAGCTATTGATTTAAATTTAGTGGTGTTAGCGCTCAATAGCACTAATGTTTTCTTGCTACACTTTTAATCTAGGCGTATGTCTGTGACACCATCAGACCTGAGCATTAATCTCTGTCCATAGCCAGGTTGCTTAATCATAAAGTGGGTGAACTACACAGAGAGGGGAGAAATAGAGAGGGGGGGAAGAGAGAGGGGGAGAGAAGGGAGAGAGAAAGGGGGAGAGAGGGGGGATAGAGAGATGGGGGAGAGAGGGGGGTAGAGAGAGGGGGAGAGAGGGGGGAGAGAGAGAGAGGGGGGAGAGAGGGGGGGGGAGAGAGAGGGGGGAGAGAGAGGGGGAGAGAGAGGGGGAGAGAGAGGGGGATAGAGAGGGGGGAGAGAGAGAGGGGGAGAGAGAGGGGGGAAGAGAGAGAGACGGGGGGGAGAGAGGGGGGAGAGAAAGGTGGGCAGAGAGAGAGGGGGAGAGAGAGGGGGGAGGAGAGAGAGGGGGGAGATAGAGAGAGGAGGGAGAGGGGGGAGAGAGTGGGGGAGAGGGGGGGGAGAGGGAGGGAGAGGGGGGAGAGAGATGGGGGAGAGAGAGGGGGGAGAGAGAGAAAGAGGGGGAGAGAGAGAGAGAGGGGGGAGAGAGATCGAGGGGAGAGAGAGAGAGGGGAGAGAGAGCAAAAGAGAGGGCGAGAGAGCAATAGAGAGGGGGAGAGAGAGAGCAAAAGAGAGGGATGGATAGAGAGAGAAAAAGAGAGTGGAGAGTGAAAGAGCGCAAAAGAGAGGTGGAGAGAGAGAGCGTAAAAGAGAGGGGGAGAGAGAGAGAGCGCAAAAGAGAGGGGGGAGAGAGAGCTCAAAAGAGACGGGGAGAGAGCTCAAAAGAGAGGGGGAGAGAGCTCAAAAGAGAGGGGGAGGGAGAGAGTGCAAAATATAAAATGCCAAAATATAAAAAGCCAAGTGTGTTTGTCCGTAGCTGTCATGCGCAGTAGAGACAGCACAAGGACAAACACACCTGGCCTTAGAGTCCCTACCTGTTCTGCGGACAAAAGTGGGCGTGACCGGGCATGAGCGGGGGGCGTAGCCGGGCGTGAAGGGGACGGGGGCGGGCGTGGTCGCGCACGCTAGATAGAGGGGAGAGAGATAGAGAGGGGGGAGAGATAGAAAGAGAGAGGGAGAACAAAAAAAATGGGAAAGAGCTAAAGATAGGATAAGAGAGGGGAAAGAGCAAGAGAGTGGGGAGAGAGGGCAAAATAGAGGGGGAGAGAGAAAATAAGAGGGGGGAAGAGAGAGAGCAAAAGAAAAGGGGGAGCGAGAGCAAAAGAAGATAGGAGGGAGAGAGAGGGGGAGATAGAGAAAGGGGGGAGAGAGGAGGAGAGAAGAGGGGAGAGAGAGAGAGGGGGAGAGAGAGGGGGGGATAGAGAGGGGATAGAGAGAGAGAGGGGAGAGAGAGAGGGGGGGGGGGGAGAGAGAGGGGGAGAGAGAGGGGGGAGAGAGAGAGGGGAAAGAGAGAGAGAGGGGAAGAGAGAGAGGGGGGAGAGAGAGGGTGGATAGAGAGATGGGGGGCAGAGAGAGAGAGGGGATAGAGAGGGGGGAGAGAGAGGGGGAGAGAGAGGGAGGGAGAGAGAGGAGGGAGGAGAGGGAGGGGGGAGAGAGAGGGGGAGATAGAGAGGGGAGAGAGAAAGGGGGAGAGAGAAAGGGGGATAGAGAGGGGATAAAGAGAGAGAGAGAGGGGGGGGAGAGAGAGACGGGGGAGAGAGAGGGGGAAGAGAGAGAGAGGGAGTATAGATGGGTGAGAGAGAGGGGGAAGAGAGAGAGAGGGGGGAGAGAAAGATGGGGGGAGAGAGAGGGTGGAGAGAGAGATGGGGGGCAGAGAGAGAGAGGGGAGAGAGAGGGGGAGAGAGAGGGGGAGAGAGAGGGGGATGAGAGGGGAGAGAGAGAGGGGGGAGAGAGAGGGGGAGAGAGAGGGGGAGAGAGGGGGGAGATAGAGAAGGGGGAGAGAGAGGGGGGGTAGGGAGAGGAGGGAGAGAGGGGGGAGAGAGAGAGAGGGGGGGGAGAGAGAGGGAGAGAAAAAAAGAGGGGGAGGGAGAGAGAGGGGGAGAGAGAGAGAGGGGAGAGAGAGAGCAAAAGAGAGGGCAGAGAGAGCAAAAGAGAGGAGGAGAGAGAGAGCAAAAGAGAGGGATGGAGAGAGAGAGCAAAAGAGAGTGGAGAGTGAAAGAGCGCAAAAGAGAGGAGGAGAGATAGAGTGCAAAAGAGAGGGGGGAGAGAGAGGGCGCAAAAGAGAGGGGGGGAGAGCTCAAAAGAGAGGGGGAGAGAGCTCAAAAGAGAGGGGGAGAGAGAAAGCGCAAAAGAGAGGGGGAGAGAGAGAGCGCAAAAGAGAGGGGGGAGAGAGAGAGAGCAAAAGAGAGGGGGAGGGAGAGAGCGCATGGGGTGGGACCGCTGTACTGCAAAAAATGGCCCGTGTGAATGGGCTTTAGGACTCGTATACATATATATATATATATATATATATATATATATATATATATATATATATATACAAATTAAATTCCCACTACACTCCTAAAAAAACGAGTTGTATGTATATGACATTAGTTTTTCCAAGCCTGTAAACAGCAAACAAAATCTATTTAAACAAATGAAAGGAAAATATAACACATTCTTGTCATGCTTTTCAAAGAACAGTAGCTCATATTTCATTGCAGGAGTCAATAAAGAAAACTCACTCCTTTCCAGCTTGAGAAAATGAATTACAAGTTACAATTGAATGTTTTGTTTGACTTCAGGTAATCTGATTGGCTTAAACTACTGGGCGTTCTTCCCAAAATATCTTAAATGCAGAATTGTCCTATGAATTGAAATCAGAGGCTTCTAAACACATTAAACATCTGCTAGAGCTAAACATCATCTCAAACCTGACATAACATTACTAATACATATATCCATTTATGAAAAACACCAAGTTATGATTGCAAAATTTAGAAAATAAAGCAATGCAAATTAAAATGGAAATTTCTTTAAATTATAATAAATATTGAAAAAACCCAGATAACATTTGCCGTGAAAATGAACTGAAATAGAAAACACAATTGACTGAGTCAGATTTCATTTTATTTTTTCAGTTATGTAGGCTGGATATTCTGGAAACTGGCTGGATTATAACATCAAGGGAGATAAGTTATGCAGATCATTTTGTTTTAAGCATTCAAGAATGAAATGTGGAACCTTCAGGGACCATTCTATCTTTACTAAGCCAATGCCAGGCTCATTTATATTCACATTGCTTAGTTCATGCAGCTCATTTTGGCTATATTTGTGTACAAACTGTACCAAAAGTATAACTGATCTTTTATTGGCTCAACTATACATTATGAACGTTGTTTTGTGTCTTCTTTTTTATAGTAGTGACTGATATATACTGGGATACAGGTCACAGTATCAACAAGTTATGACTTTGGGGCCTATTTATTAATGTGCGAGCGGATATGATCCGATATTGCGGATCATGTCCGCCGCCCATCAATAAATGTTGGCATTTATCATTTATCAATGCACCAGCAGTTCACCTGGTGAACTGCTGGTGCAACGCCACCCCCTGGGTGTCAATTAACTAGATCGTGTTGGATCGGGTTGATTTCCGGCGATGTCTGTCCGCCACCTCAGAGCAGGCGGACAGGTTATGGAGCAGCGGTCTTGGGCTTCAAGCTACATATAGAGCTTGATAAATATGCTCCTCTGTCTTCCTTTTTGTATATATTCTCATTGTGAATATGGACCTATTGTCGCAAAGGCCACAGTATTTTCATAACCACAGCATGGCCAAAGTAAATTTGATTATGTAGAAATGAGAAGGTGACATTGCCTTTGAGCGGGTCAAAATTTTGTTAACCCCTTGTTAACACAGATTAGATTTTTGCCTCATTAATCAAACAATATCTTAATAAATAAATAAAATGGACACGATTAATGAAAAGCAAAGTGGTAATATCTGGGGTTGCGATTAGATCACAGGTGGAAGAGCTTTTTGGGCCTATTTACCAATGTGCGAGCGGACATGATATGAAGTAGTGTTCATGTCCGCTGCACATCGCGGCACATCGATAAATGCCAACATCATACACTGTCGGCATTTATCATTGCACCAGCTGTTCTTGTGAACTGCTGGTGCAATGCCGCCCCCTGCAGATTCGCAGCCAATCGGCCGCTAGCAGGAGGTGTCAATCAAACCGATTGGATTTGATCGGATTGATTTCTGTCCGCCACCTCAGAGCAGAAACAAGGGGCATTAAGCTCCATACAGAGCTTGATAAATATACCCATTTGTGTTGACTAATCCCTTTTAATAGTGTTTAGCAATGATGTGATGTGTACAATTAACCTGTTGTGCTCCAAACCCAGTCTGTATGTAAATTACTTGAACAGGGGCATAATAGGTACATTATAGTGGACATGTATGTTTGCAGGGTTATTAATTTGGCAATTTTTTTTGTTTTGTTTGAAAGGGCTTATAATTATTATTTAATTGATTGAATAGATAGTGTTTGTATTTTTTTGGTGATGTTTATAATATCATCCAATATGACAGAAAACACACGTGCAAACCAATCTTACATCCAATAACATTTTGGAGTATCCATAAATAAGTCAAAAAGTGTTGGTAAAAAGTGAAAATTAGCCCTGAAAACGTGTCAATAAATATCCAAAATTTGTATGCGAGCAATAAGGGATTTAACAAGGGTGTTTGTGCGTGCTGTAAGTAGCAAGCATATTACAAGTTAAAAGTAACAAGTTTGCTCGAGTGCAATTGAATATAGTGCTTCAGGGCTCTGGTAAACTGTTATGCTCAAAGAAAAAAACATAATTTATGTAAGAACTAACCTGATAAATTCATTTCTTTCATATTGGCAAGAGTCCATGAGCTAGTGACGTATGGGATATACAATCCTACCAGGAGAGGCAAAGTTTCCCAAACCTCAAAATGCCTATAAATACACCCCTCACCACACCTACAATTCAGTTTAACGAATAGCCAAGCAGTGTGGTTATAAAGAAAGGAGTAGAAAGCATCAACAAAAGAAATTTGGAAATAATTGTGCTTTATACAAAAAATCATAACCACCATCAAAAAGGGTGGGCCTCATGGACTCTTGCCAATATGAAAGAAATTAATTTATCAGGTAAGTTTTTACATAAATTATGTTTTCTTTCATGTAATTGGCAAGAGTCCATGAGCTAGTGACGTATGGGATAGCAATACCCAAGATGTGGAACTCCACGCAAGAGTCACTAGAGAGGGAGGGATAAAAATAAAAAAAGCCATTTTCCGCTGAAAAAATTAATCCACAACCCAAAAAAATAAGTTTATTCTCATAAATGAAAGAAAAAAACTTAAATCAAAAGCAGAAGAATCAAACTGAAACAGCTGCCTGAAGAACTTTTCTACCAAAAACTGCTTCTGAAGAAGCAAATACATCAAAACGGTAGAATTTAGTAAATGTATGCAAAGAGGACCAAGTTTTGCAAATCTGATCAACTGAAGCTTCATTCTTAAAGGCCCACGAAGTGGAGACTGATCTAGTAGAATGAACTGTAATTCTCTGAGGCGGGGCCTGACCCGATTCCAAATAAGCTTGATGAATCAAAAGTTTCAACCAAGAAGCCAAGGAAATAGCAGAAGCCTTCTGACCTTTCCTAGGACCAGAAAATAAAACAAATCTTTAGTAGCTTCCACATAATATTTCAAAGCTCTTACCACATCCAAAGAATGTAAGGATCGTTCCAAAGAATTCTTAGGATTAGGACACAAGGAAGGGACAACAATTTCTCTATTAATGTTGTTAGCATTCACAACCTTAGGTAAAAATTGAAAAGAAGTCCGTAAAAAATGCATAGGCTCAAATGGAGGAGCCTGTAAAGCTTTCAGAACCAAATTAAGACCCCAAGGAGGAGAAATTGATTTAATGACAGGTTTAATACGAACTAAAGCCTGTACAAAACAGTGAATATCAGGAAGTATAGCAATCTTTCTGTGAAATAAAACAGAAAGAGCAGAGATTTGTCCCTTCAAGGAACTTGCAGACAAACCCTTATCCAAACCATCCTGAAGAAACTGTAAAATTCTAGGAATTCTAAAAGAATGCCAAGAGAATTTATGAGAAGAACACCATGAAAGTCTTCCAAACTCTATAATAAATCTTTCTAGAGACCGATTTACGAGCTTGTAACATAGTAGAAACCTCTATGACTTAGTACTAAGCGTTCAATTTCCATACCTTCAAATTTAATGATTTGAGATCCTGATTGAAAAACGGACCTTGAGACAGTAGGTCCGGCCTTAACGGAAGTGGCCAACGCTGGCAACTGGACATCCGAACCAGATCCGCATACCAAAACCTGTGTAGCCATGCTGGAGCCACCAGCAACACAAACGGTTGTTCCATGCTGATTTTGGAGATCAGTCTTGGAAGGAGAACTAGAGGCGGGAAAATGTAAGCAGGATGATAACACCAAGGAAGTGTCAGCGCATCCACTGCTTCCGCCTGAACATCTCTGGACCTGGACAGGTATCTGGGAAGTTTCTTGTTTAGATGAGAGGCCATGAGATCTATCTCTGGAAGACCCTACATCTGAACAATCTGAGAAAACACATCTGGATGGAGAGACCACTCCCCTGGATGTAAAGTCTGACGGCTGAGATAATCCGCCTCCCAATTGTCTACACCTGGGATATGCACCGCAGAGATTAGACAGGAGCTGGATTCCGCCCAAGCAAGTATCCGAGATACTTCTTTCATAGCTTGGGGACTGTGAGTCCCACCCTGATGATTGACATATGCCACTGTTGTGATATTGTCTGTCTGAAAACAAATGAACGGTTCTCTCTTTAACAGGGGCCAAAACTGAAGAGCTCTGAGAATTGCACGGAGTTCTAAAATATTTATTGGTAATCTTGCCTCTTGAGATTTCCAAACCCCTTGTGCTGTCAGAGATCCCCAAACAGCTCCCCAACCTGAAAGACTCAAATCTGTTGTGATCACAGTCCAGGTTGGCCGAACAAAAGAAGCCCCTTGAACTAAACGATGGTGATCTATTCACCACGTCAGAGAGCGTCGTACATTGGGATTTAAGGATATTAATTGTGATATCCTTGTATAATCCCTGCACCATTGGTTCAGCATACAAAGCTAGAGAGGTCTCATGTGAAAACGAGCAAACGGGATCGCGTCCGATGCTGCAGTCATGAGACCTAAAACTTGCACATAACCACTGAAGGGAATGACTGAGACTGAAGGTGCTGGCAGGCTGCAACCAATTTTAAACGTCTCTTGTCTGTTAGAGACAGAGTCATGGACACTGAATCTATCTGGAAGCCTAAAAAGGTGACCCTTGTCTGAGGAATCAAGAAACTTTTTGGTAAATTGATCCTCCAACCATGTTTCGGAAGAAACAACACTAGTTGATTTGTGTGAGATTCTGCAGAACGTTAAGACTGAGCTAGTACCAAGATATCATCCAAATAAGGAAACACCGCAATACCCTGTTCTCTGATTACAGAGAGTAGGGCACCTAGAACCTTTGAAAAGATTCTTGGAGCTGTTGCTAGACCAAATGGAAGAGCAACAAATTGGTAATGCTTGTCTAGAAAAGAGAATCTCAGAAACTGATAATGTTCTGGATGAATCGGAATATGAACGTATGCATCCTGCAAGTCTATTTTGGACATATAATGTCCTTGCTGAACAAAAGGCAGAATAGTCCTTATAGTCACCATCTTGAAAGTTGTTACTCTTACATAACGATTCAAAATTTTCAGATCCAGAACTGGTCTGAATAAATTTTCCTTCTTTGGGAAAATGAATAGATTTGAATTAAACCCCAAACCTTGTTCCTGAAAAGGAACTGGCATGATTACCCCTGAAGACTCCAGGTCTGAAACACACTTCAGGAAAGCCTGAGCTTTTACTGGATTTGCTGGGATACGTGAGAGAAAAAATCTTCTCACAGGAGGTCTTACTCTGAATCCTATTCGATACCCTTGAGAGACAATGCTCTGAATCCATTGATTTTGGACAGAATTTATCCAAATATCCTTGAAAAACCTTAAACTGCCCCCTACCAGCTGAGCTGGAATGAGGGCCGCACCTTCATGCGGACTTAGGGACTGACTTTGGTTTCTTAAATGGCTTGGATTTATTCCAATTTGAGGAAGGCTTCCAATTGGAAACAGATTCCTTGGGTGAAGGATTGAGTTTTTGTTCCTTATTTTGACCAAAGGAACGAAAACGGTTAGAAGCCTTAGATTTACCCTTAGGTTTTTTATCCTGAGGCAGAAAAACTCTTTCCCCCAGTGACAGTTGAAATAATAGAATCCAACTGAGAACCAAATAAATTATTACCTTGGAAAGAAAGAGATAGTAATCTAGATTTAGATGTCATATCAGCATTCCAAGATTTAAGCCACAAAGCTCTTCTAGCCAATATAGCTAAAGACATGGATCTAACATCAATTTTGATAATATAAAAAATGGCATCACAAATAAAATGATTAGCATATTGCAGTAAGCGAATAATACTAGATATGTCAGAATCCAATTCTTGTTGCGCTAAATTCTCCAACCAGAAAGTTGATGCAGCCGCAACATCAGCCAAAGAAATTGCAGGTCTGAGAAGAGGACCTGAATATAAATAGGCCTTCCTTAGATAAGATTCAAGCTTCCTATCTAAAGGATCCTTAAAGGAAGTACTATCTTCCATAGGAATAGTGGTACGTTTAGCAAGAGTACAAATAGCCCCATCAACTTTGGGGATTTTTTCCCAAAACTCTATAGAATTTGCTGGTAAAGGATACAATTTTTTAAACCTTGAATAAGGAATAAAAGAAGTACCTGGCTTATTCCATTCCTTAGAAATCAGAATAGCCTCAGGAATAGGAAAAACCCCTGGAGAAACCACAGGAGGTTTAAAAACAGCATTTAAAGGTTTATTAGACTGAACGTCAAGAGGACTGGTTTCCTCAATATCCAAAGTAATTAACTCTTCTTTTAATAAAGAATGCATATACTCTATTTTAAATAAATAAGTAGATTTGTCAGTGTCAATGTCTGAGGAAGGATCTTCTGTATCAGATAGATCCTCATCAGAAGAGGATAAATTATTATGTTGTTGGTCATTTGAAATTTCATCAACTGAATGAAAACCTTTTACGTTTATTAGAAGGTAGAAATGCAGACAAAGCCTTCTGAATAGAATCAGAAACAAATTCTTTAAAATTCATAGGTATATCATGTACATTAGAAGTTGAAGGAACTGCAACTGGCAATGTAGTATTACTGATGGACACACTATCTGCATGTAAAAGTTTATCATGACAACTATTACAAATGACATTCGGCGAAATAATTTCCACAATCTTACAACAAATGCACTTGGCTTTGGTAGAAAGGATGTCAGGCAGCAATGTTCCAGCAGAAACTTCTGAGGCAGGATCAGATTGAGACATTTTGCAAAATATAAAAGAAAAAACAACATATATAGCAAAATTATCAATTTCCTTATATGACAGTTTCAGGAATGGGAAAAAATGCAAATAGCATAGCCCTCTGATAGAGAAAAAGGCAAGAGGCAAACATCAATGGGTTATTAAAATAATGAAAAAGTTTGGCACCAAGTATGACGCACAACGTAACTGAAAACGTTTTTTGGGCGCCAATAATAACCGTAAATGACGCAACCGTGTGTAAGGCTTCGGCATCAACTATGACGCCGGAAATGGCGAAGTTGCGTCATATACGTATTTTTCGCACCAAAAAAATTCTTGCATCAAGAATGACGCAATAAAGTTTAGCAGTTGGCGCACCCGCAGGCCTAATACCACCCGCAATTTGCAAGAAGTAGTCAATTGAAAAAAAGACTAAACCCCAGGTAAGAAAAAAAATTCTTAAAAAATGTTTATATTCCCCAAATATGAAACTGACAGTTTGCAGAAGGAAATACATGAACCTGACTCATGGCAAATATAAGTACAATACATATATTTAAAACTTTATATAAATGCATAAAGTGCCAAACCATACCTGAGGTGTCTTAAGTAATAAAAACATACTTACCAAAAGACACCCATCCACATATAGCAGATAGCCAAACCAGTACTGAAACAGTTATCAGTAGAGGTAATGGTAAATTGAGAGTATATCGTCAATCTGAAAAGGGAGGTAGGAGATGAATCTCTACGACCGATAACAGAGAACCTATGAAATAGACCCTCGTTAGGGAAATCATTGTAATCAATAAATGATATTCCCTTCACGTCCCTCTGACATTCGCTGTACTCTGAGAGGAATCGGGCTTCAACAATGCTGAGAAGTGCATATCAACGTAAAAATCTTAGCACAAACTTACTTCACCACCTCCATAGGAGGCAAAGTTTGTAAAACTGAATTGTGGGTGTGGTGAGGGGTGTATTTATAGGCATTTTGAGGTTTGGGAAACTTTGCCGCTCCTGGTAGGATTGTATATCCCATACGTCACTAGCTCATGAACTCTTGCCAATTACATGAAAGAAAAATATATATATAGTATTGTGCAAAAGTCTTAGGCCACCACCACCTTTTTTGTTTTAGTAAAGTTTAAATGACCATCCATATTTATTTTTCGGTCTCTTTATTATGATACAAACACAAAATACAGGAAATATAAATATAAACAAAACTAAATTTTCAGAACAAAATGGCTTCTTCAGGTGAAAGTCAGTATTTATTGTAACCTTCCTTGGCACTAAGTACATCTTGAACTCTTTTGGGGAGACTGTCCTGATGTTTTCTGAAGTAATCTACTGAGATATTATATACCAGGCTTCTTTCATGCCTTCCCAGAGTTCTTCTTTAGATTTAGGTTGTCTTTTATTTCTTTATCTGTCTGGGTGATCCCATATTCAGGTCTGGACTCTGTGGAGGCCAGTCAATGACTATCATTGTTTTATCAGCTGTTTTTTTGTTCCAAATATGCATTAGCAGTGTTCTTGGGATCCTTATTATGCTGAAATATAAAACCATAGCCAATCAGGCGCTTTCTAGAAGGAATGGCATGATGAATTAAAATCTGTCTGTACTTTTCAGCATTTATGATCCCATCAATTTGGACAATATCGCCGACACCACTTGCAGAAATGCAGTTTCAAACGAGAACAGGTCCTCCACCATGGTTCACAGAAGACCACAAGCACTCATTCTTCCAACTCTTCTTCTCACATATTGTTGACGATTGGAACCAAAAAATTTAAATTTGGATTCATCACTCCATAATACTCTTTTCCACTAATCTTCATTCCAATCTTTGTGAGCTTAAGCATATTTTAGCCTTTTCACCCTTTTCCCTTTCCAAAAAAGTGGTTTCTTGGCTGCCACTCTTCCACAAAAAACATTCCTGATCAAACTTCTTCGGACTGTAGAAGGGTCAACTTGGCATCCGGATGATGCTGCCAAATTCTGAAGCAGATCCTTGCTGGGCTTCTTCCAGTCTCTCAAAGAAGAAACTCAGAGAAACTTTTCATCAGATTTTTTTAAGTTTTACTGGCCTTCTAGTACTTTTTTTTGTCTTTGACCTCTCCTGATTTTTTAAATTTCTTTATAACAGCTTGAATATCAAATATTGAGTATCCAGTTTGTTTGCTGATTTCCCTTTGATAGTGGCCTTGCTGATGCAAAAGTATGAATTTATGTCTGTCAAATTCTGTGATCTTTGGCATTTTGAATGGAATGATGTGATTGAAAGTTTATCTTATTAGCAAGCTTCCAATTATTTAAACTCATACCACACATGAATGTAATGCTCAAGCATGTCTTGCACAAACCTGGTGTAATAGAAATAGTAGGACAAATACAGGTGTTAGCAATGACATCAATTAGGGTTCCATTCCATTTAGGTTTATGAGAGCCAGGTTTCTACTGTTGCTCAAGTGTAACGGGCGGTCACAAATCTAATCATGACCTAAGACTTTTGCACAATACTGATTATATATATTTATATATATAAAAGTGCGGTACTGACGTTGCGTGATGGCCAAAAAGGTGTGCGGTACACCTATTCCTACAAGACTCGTAATAGTAGCGTTAGGGAAAAAGCAGTGTTATGAAGCATATCGCTGCTTTTTCACTAATAACGCAAAACTCATAATCTAGCTGATTGTTTTTTATTAACTAGTGAGGAGGATGTTAATAATTAAGGTGGACTGCTTATTCTCTATATTCTAGTACTATCTTACCAAAACAGTAATCATTATCATTCACCTTGTAGCCACATAGTTTCTATATAGTTTACTTAATTTTCTTGTGAAAGCCTAATTATAGTCATACATTTACAAAGCCATGCAAAACTGCAATTCTTTCTCTAATACTGAGTGAAATATATTGCAAAAGGGTGGGTCAACCAATATGTGGGGAGGATTTCAGCCAATAATACTCACAAAATTATTACCTCCTGAAACCAACACAGATTAGTTTTTTGCCTCATTAATCATGCAATATCTTAATAAATGAAATGGACACGATTAATGACAAGAAAAGTGGTAATATCTGGGGTTGCGATTAGATCACAGGTAGAAGAGCTTTTTTGGCCTATTTACCAATGTTTGTGAGCTTAAGCATATTTTAGCCTTTTCACCCTTTTCCCCTTCCACAAAAGTGGTTTCTTGGCTGCCACTTTTCCACAAAGAACATTCCTGATCAAACTTCTTCGGACTGTAGAAGGGTCAACTTGGCATCTGGATGATGCTGCCAGATTCTGAACCAGATCCTTGCTGGGCTTCTTCCAGTCTCTCCAAGAAGAAACTCAGAGAAACTTTTCATCAAATGTTTTAAGTTTTATTGGCCTTCCAGTCCTTTTTTTGTCTTTGACCTCTCCTGATTTTTTTAATTTCTTTATAACAGCTTGAATATCACATATTGAGTATCCAGTTTTTTTTGCTGATTTCCCTTTGATAGTGGCCTTGCTGATGCAAAAGTATGAATTTATGTCTGTCAAATTCTGTGATCTTTGGCATTTTGAATGGAATGATGTGATTGAAAGTTTATCTTATTAGCAAGCTTCCAATTAATTAAACTCATACCACATGTGTATGTAATGCTCAAGCACGTCTTGCACAAACCTGGTGTAATAGACCTTTTTCACAGCAGTCATTTTGACATGAAATAGTAGGACAAATACAGGTGTTAGCAATGACATCAATTAGGGTTCCATTTCATTTAGGTTTATGAGAGCCAGGTTTCTACTGTTGCTCAAGTGTAACAAATCTAATGATGACCTAAGACTTTTGCACAATACTGATTATTTATATTATATATATTTTTATATGTGTGTACATATGTATTTATATGTGTATATATGTATTTACAGACATATATACACATATAAACACCTAAATAAATATGTATACATATATAAACCTATATATAGTAGCATTGGAGGCCTTTGCAGTATCATAGATGAAAACATGAAAGTGTATATTTATGCAATATTCATATTTAATAAAGTTTTTAACTGTGTATGTACTGCAAATATTTCACATTCCGATGTTCTTCACCTAGGGCAATATGTTTTATTTATTCATTTTTACATATATATATATATAAATAAAACATATTCTTCTATGTAAAGAACATTGGAATGCAAAATATAAGTATTTCATATCGGGTTAGCCCACTTAAAAAAAATGCCATTCAGTTTGGGTGTAAGTAAGGGTGTTTGTTTTTTTCCTAACTTTTCGCACTCCATTGAAGTCTATGGGGGAATATGTTAAAATGGTCACAATATTCTTATCTCTAGTGGAGTTAGCGCTCGAGCAGGAGCGATAAATACTGCTCCACTTATAATCAAGCCCAATGTCTTTGAGCCATGTCTGTGTCTTCAGATTCTTCTTAATGTGATGGTAAATTTGCAATTTATTGAAAAAACATTTTGAATCTCCGTATTTTTTTAATAGCAGTTTCATTCATGAAATGTTATTGTAGATGAGCAAATTCCTGTTATTAATTTATATCTAGAAGTTCTATTACAACACCTTTCTGGCTGCCCCTTACAAAACTACTTCTTTTTCCCAAGGTAACGTTTCAAACTCTTACCCAATCAACATTGTAGCCATGTGGCTCGGAAAAAACAAAAAAACAAAAAAACACGGGCTTGCCGAGCTACTAGTCTGTTCTGATTATTAGTATCAGATTCTACAGTTTTGTAAAAGGTGGCCAGAGGCGGGAGAATACAACTTCTAGATGTTAATCTATAACAGGAATCTATACCAGGGACTGCGCGCAAAAGTCGTTTGAGAGGTTAATAATGTACATCATCATTCCAGTCGTTTGATCAGTGGTTCTGGGTTGCCAATAAGACAAATTCTCAGTAATCCTGAATCCATCTAGAATCCCCTTTTCCATATGGTTTTCATGAAAGATGTGGTTTCAACTTCTTAAAAAATCATCATCAGTTAAATTACATCTCTTGATTTACTCAAAGTTTTATATCCTGATATCTTGCTTCCTTCTCTCCTGTGAGCTATTCATATTAAACAAACGGGAAACACGATTTTTTTCTTTCATGATTTAGAAAGAGCATGACATTTTAAATACATTTTCATTTTACTTCTATTATCTAATTTGCTACATTCCTTTGTTTAAAAACATATCTAAATAGGCACAGTAGCTGCTGATTGGTGGCTGCACATAGATGCCTCTTGTGATTGGCTCACCTATGTGCATTGCTATTTCTTCAACAAAGGATATCTAAAGAATGAAGGAAATTAGATAATAGAAGTAAATTGGAATGTTTAAAATTGTATTCTCTATCTGAATCATGAAAGAAGAAACTTTAAAGGGACACTGAACCCAAATATTTTTCTTTCATGATTCAAATAGAGCATACAATTTTAAGCAACTTTCTAATTTACTCCTATTATCAATTTTTATTTGTTCTTCTGCTATCTTTATTTGAAAAAGAATGCATCTAAGCTTTTGTTTTGTTTCAGACCTCGGGACAGCACTTTTTTATTGGTGGATACATTTATCCCCCAATCAGCAAGAACAACCCAGGTTGTTCACCAAAAATGGACTGGCATCTAAACTTACATTCTTGCATTTCAAATAAAGATACCAAGAGAATTAATAAAATTTGATAATAGAAGTAAATTAAAGTTGCTTAAAATTTCATGCTCTATCTGAATCACAAAAGAAATTATTTTTGTGTTCAGTGTCCCTTTCAAGGTTAAGAAGTCTTTCTTTGTATATTTTATATTTCAGTAGCTCTAATTTTTTAATTTGTCTTTTACTGTAGATAATGTTTACAATGAGGGATCTATAAAGCGAAACGTCAACCTTTTTTTCTACTACAACCTCTAGACATACAAGTATCCTTGTGGACTTGCTTTCTGTGTTACAGTATTATTTACCATATTTCATATTGTGTGAAATAATTCTCAAGGTCCTGATCCTCTTTTGCTACTGTCAGTAAACAGTAAAGTACCAATTAGTCAATAATTACCAGCTGGATTTTTGCATCATACATATTTTGCCCCTTTTTAGCCAAAGAGAAAAATTCCCACAGTCCATGTCTATGCTTTTTAATCAATCTAGAGTAGACCAGTAGTGTATTTCTGTACATCCCCAGATGTATTTCTACAATTCCCTTCAATACCAGTTCATAAACATTTAGGGCCAGATCACGAGTGGAGCACTAAGGTTTGCATGTTAGCGATAAAAAGTTAATCGTGGGTGTTAGTGTTTACGCTTGTTGGGTTTACCGCTGGTATTATGAGTTGAAAGTAAATGCTTGAACGCAATCGGAATTTACTCTCAAATGATTTCGGCATCCTCAGAGCTCAGGTTAACTGTTTTTCCAAAACTAAAAATACATTACAAAGTACACTTACACTCATAATAACACCATCTCATAAAAATTATATAAAAAAAATATTGCACACAAAAGTTATAAAGGCTCAAAGATATGAGATCTCAGGTGTTAGAAAAAAAAACAGGCAAAGGGCTTTAACATAGAGATACAGACATTTACATGACTAAATATATATATACTGTATGTGTGTGAACATATGTATATACTGTATATACTGTATGTGTGTGTACATATGTACACACATAAGACATACTGTATACTGTATATATATATATATATATATATATAAACACATAGATACATATGTACACACACACACACACACACACACATATATATATATATATATATATATATATATATATATATAAGTACATTGGAGCCCTTTGCAGTTAAGTAGATGAAAACATGTAAAAACATATTTATGCAATATTCATTTATTAATAAAGTGTTATACTTTGTATTCTCTGTAAATATTTCACATTCCAATGTTCTGCACATAAGGAAATATGCTCCATACTTATAAATATATATTCCTATATATATCTGTATATATCTATACCTATATATATATATTTAATCATGTATATATAGGCATAGCTATGTATTGTTCCAAAAAGCTATCATATATATACAGAAATATGTATTTATGAATAAATAGAGCATATTCCTGTATGCGAAGAACATTGATATATTCATATTTTCATCTCGGGATAGCACACTTGAGAATATGCAATCGGTTTTGCGCACGAATAGTGTTTCCCCCCCAGACTTTTTTTGCTCCATTGACTCCCATGGGGGAATACGTGAACGTGCACGCGATATTCTAAGTTCGGCTTTTTGCGCTTGTCAGGTTAGTGTGAGAGCAAAACAGTTTACTTTCAACTCCTAACACCAGCTCAACCCGACAAGCGCAAATAGCCGGACTTCTACAAACGTGTACAAAGCAGAGTACTTTTACAAACTGAAACTCATTTTGCTACAATTAGAACATAAAATGCAGTGTGTATAAAAGTATTATGCTTGAAATAAAAGTACAGATTTTTCAGTTAATAATAATAATAATAATAATAATAATAACTAAATTAGCTTTTTACAAATATTTTTTGTTACAAATGGAACTACAAGGTTCAGATATGTGAAGAACACGTCAGCATAAGGAACCTCTTTTCCCAGTACATAAGAACAGGGAACCCACCACCCAAACAATAAAAAAACAATGAAACCATTGGCCAATTCTTCCGTATGAGAAGTATCTGATTGGGTAACCAATTGCAGAATAATATATTGCTCTTGCAGGAACTTGATCAACTTTTTCCTGATTTTCAGGTGACATCATATCTATAAATAAAGGTATTGGGGTTCATTTATGAAGCAGCCGATGCTGCTTCTGACCCACTCTGCTTCAGGTCCGCCTGAAGCGGAAGTTAAGGCGGCGAACAGCAATCAGCCCAATCGAATATGATCAGGTTGATTGACACCCCCTGCAAGCGGCCGATTGGCTGCAAATCTTCAGGGGGCGGTATTCACCAGCAGTTCACAAAAACTGCTGGTGCAATGATAAATGCAGACAGCGTATGCTATCGGCAGACATGGTTCACTATTACAGATCATGTCTGTCAGCACCATGGTAAATAAACTTCATTGTGTATTTTTAAAGCTGTTTGCACTTTTATTGCTTTGGCCTTTCTTATTTAATTCAATTAAGTATTTTTTAATGTTAGGATACTTCTAAAATGCAATGATGTGTTTTGTCATCCTGGTAGCTTCTGGAAATGCATATTTCTTTTGACCGTTTTTATCTCAGAAGAAATGGCTCTGTGGAAATGTTTCAAATGTTAGATGTTGGTCTCACCATTTTACTGAGAGGATAAAAATAAATATTTAGTGGCCAGATTAACACTGTGTTGTGATGGGGCAGCAGAACATTAGCGAGGATAAAGTAATCAGTAAGATAAAGGTTATGAATATAAACTACATAAACTAAAATATGGTTACATTTTTAGAATTCAGAGGAATTTAAACTCTTCCCTTTTTAATTAAAGGGACACTGAACCCAAATCTTTTCTTTCGTGATATAGCATGCAATTTTAAGCAACTTTCTAATTTACTCCTTTTATCAATTTTTCTTTGTTCTCTTGCTATCTTTATTTGAAAACAAAGGCATCTAAGCTTTTTTTTTGGTTCAGACCTCTGGACAGCAATTTTTTATTGGTGGATGAATTTATCCACCAAACAGCAAGGACAACCCAGGTTGTTCACCAAAAATGGGCCGGCATCTAAACTTAGATTATTGCATTTCAAATAAAGATACCAAGAGAATGAAGACAATTTGATAATAGGAGTAAATTAGAAAGTTTCGGCTGGACACAATACCACTTAGTCCCAGCTTCTTCTCACACGCTTACTCTGTTGCCCAGTTCCTAGCACAGGAAAGCGCTACAGGCCAGTCTGGGGATCCAGTGCTACACAATGCAGTCAAGTGTGTGATAGATAGAAGTATAGGCTACAAGCTCTTTGCACTTATTTCTAAGTGCCTGCAGCGCCCCCCCCCCCAACCCAGCCCCATACCTTATTAATCGCACAGTTCTCACTGTGCAAGTTAGAGCCATGTGACTCGAGTGTAAGTGATGATGGCGTGCAGAAGGAGGAGCCTGTCCGGCGTGAGCACACAAGCCGACTCACTTCTATCTATTGCACTGCACGTGTGATAGATAGAAGTATAGGCTACAAGCTCTTTGCACTTATTTCTAAGTGCCTGCAGCACCCCCTCCCAACCCAGCTCCATACCTTATTAATCGCACAGTTCTGACTGTGCAAGTGAGAGCCATGTGATGATGGCGTGCAGAAGGAGGAGCCTGGCCAGCGTGAGCACACAAGCCGATTCACATAGGGATCATCAGGGATGGCAACAGAGTTTTAGGAGTGAAAGGTAAGTAACACATAATGCTCAATCTCACTCCCCCATAGAGCCGGCTAAAGTTACATGCTTACACAGGAATGATTTTAACTAGTAACTAACCTACCACGCTGCCAAACACAGATATGCTTTATATACCGTGCGCTCAGAGTCAACACAGTATATAAAGCATATTAGTGTTTAGGAAGTTTCTGAGCACAGCGTGGTGGGTTAGTTACTAGTTAAAATCATTCCTGTGTAAGCATGTAACTTTAGTCGGCTCTAAGGGGGAGTGAGATTGAGCATTATGTGTTACTTACCTTTCACTCCTCCAACTCTGTTGCCATCCCTGATGATCCCTCTGTGAATCGGCTTGTGTGCTCACGCTGGCCAGGCTCCTCCTTCTTTTTAGTTAAAATCATTCCTGTGTAAGCATGTAACTTTAGTCGGCTCTAAGGGGGAGTGAGATTGAGCATTATGTGTTACTTACCTTTCACTCCTCCAACTCTGTTGCCATCCCTGATGATCCCTCTGTGAATCGGCTTGTGTGCTCACGCTGGCCAGGCTCCTCCTTCTGCACGCCATCATCACATGGCTTTCACTTGCACAGTCAGAACTGTGCGATTAATAAGGTATGGAGCTGGGTTGGGAGGGGGTGCTGCAGGCACTTAGAAATAAGTGCAAAGAGCTTGTAGCCTATACTTCTATCTATCACACGTGCAGTGCAATAGATAGAAGTAAAAACAGCAAAAAAAAATTTACAAAATTGGACTGGAACCCTTTTTATATGAATAAATATAATGTTTCCAATAGGGAGCTATTGGAAAAATTATATTTATACAGCCAAAAAGGTTTTTATTTTTCCTCTCTCTCAGAGGGTTCATGTGCACCTGTGCTCCTATAGAGGAGCCTCCACTGACTGCTCCTAATAATGTCCCCCCCCATCTGGTCAAGTCCAGGGGGTAGATTTACCAATGTCTGTCCGACATGATACGCTGTAGCATATCATGTCTGACAGACATCGCTGAATGCCGACAGTATAAGCTGTCTGCATTTATCATTCCACAAGCAGTTTACCAGATTGACCACTAGCAGTGGGTGCCAATCAGCCCTATCCTATAGGATCAGGCGGATTGAAGACCGCAGCTTCAGAGGCAGCGGACAAGTTATTGAGCAGCGGTCTTTAACTGCGAGCCTGAAGGCTTGCGCGGAAACAAGGTGAACAAGGGTCTTTCGGCCTTTGTTAAATCTACGCCCAAGACTCTCCTCCATAAAAATAATCCTGAAAATGCAGCCGTTAATCTAATACATGTAATGCGAGAGGCGTATATAAACCACTAACACCTATCGCTCATGTCACCCTGCCTCTCACATGACACTTGTGACCGGAAAAAGAAGTTACATCATGCGCACAAATTGCCTATATCATGCACACAATATAACTTTAACTTTGGGTATAAGAATTTTGTGCGCATGCCTTGGTTATTGCTACGTGTGCAAAACATTGTTTAAACAATAGCACAATTTAATACACTGTGCTAAAGAACAATTACATCGCGAGCACGATGCAATACACAGCAAGAACGTTTTTTTTTAAAGCTCCATACACCTGTCAGCATCACTGCACACTATTATAATGGTTCAGCCTATGATGTCATTGCTTATCCCCCTGAAATTGCTATTTTTTTGTTTATCATTAAAGGGATATTAAACACTAAATACACGCTAGATAGAATGATGCATTCAAAGAAAAGATTAGTTCATGACTAACATGTAGATGTATTTTTTAAAGTTTCATTAGTTGTTTAAAAAGTGACAAAATAAGTGTAAAGTTTTAGTGTCTATAAAACACTGGGAGCTGCCATGTTGTAACTTGTGTTACCTTCTCTGCTGTGGCCAATTAGGGACAGTTATAAATAGGTCACTAGAGTGGGCAGCCAATGGCTGTGTGGAATAGAACAGTGTTCTGCACTTCCATTTCTAACAGGAACTGAAAAGCTCACAATTTCAGAATGGAATTACAGGCAAAGAGGACAAAATAAATAATGAAAGTATATTGCAGAGTTGTTTTATATATACAATTTATCATTTTATATTACCAGCTCAAATTGTTTAATGTCCCTTTAATTCTGCATATTTGATTTTGATTTTTTACAATGCAGATAACAATTTGTGTAGAGATTTTGAGATTCAGGATATAGCAAAAGCACTTAAAGGGATATGGAAACCATAAAAATGATTTTGTGATTTAGACAGAGTATACAATTTTAAAAAAAGTTTCCAATTTACTTCTGTTATTAAATTAGGTTTGTACCCATGTTGTTCTACCTAGGTAGTCTAGTGCTCTTGCATATGGATAACATTCTTGCAAAACTGCTGCCATATACTGCTCCAGACATGTGTATGTATGCTCCTCAGCTCACATTCCCTGCTTTTTAACAAAAGATACCAAGGGAACAAAGAAAATTTGATAATAGTAAAATTAGAAAGTTGTTTAACTTGCATGCTCTATCTGAATTATGAAAGAAAAATGTGGGGTTTCATGTCCCTTTAATAATTTGTAATAACTGGAAAAACACACTGGCAGTACCGGCCTGAGGTCAGAAATCATTATCTCCCTCAAGTAATCGCAAGATTGTGATCATCTCTATAGTTATAGGCAAGAAATAGTGCTTAAAGTGCTCTAACACATTACATAAACGTCTTCCTGCACTTTTATGTTCTTTTAATTATGTACAGATTCACAACACACAAAATAAAAAGTTTAGATACTAGAAGGGATAACATTTCAAACTTTTAAAACATTTTTGGTATTCTTTGGCTGGGTGGAGGTATGTAAGAGGAATGCAGTAGAAAAAATATGAGATGTAATACAAAAGTAACAAACAAAAAAAAAATTCCGTTGAAAAAAGCAGTTAAGTGCAATCACAGGGAGTTGGAATATGGTTTTCAAATTAGATGGTGTGTTTTATAATCATCCTGTAAGATTTAAGAAAAGGCAGGCAGATAAAAAATAAGGAGGCAGGGCTACTTACATGAGAAAAGAGTGAAATCATGAATAACAAATTAAAAAATGTTATGAAATACATGTATTTCATAACATTTGTAAATAATTGGTTCAGTAATTATTGTTGTACTAGTATTTTCAGAGAACAGTTACATTATGCAGCTGATATAGATCGAACAATTTAAAGTGCCCAAACGGGTCTGAAATTGCTAAAACACACAATATTCAAGATTTGATCCCCCCTTCCTCATATAAAATAGGCCAATTTGAACAAAACATCACCTTTTTTAAAAAAAACTGTATGCTATAATCAGATTGTGATTCACATCCCTAATGCAATGAGGACAGACAGGACTGGCTGGGTCCCAGAATGAAATGATACCCTCAAATCTTTGTCCACTACAATCTAATCCCAACAAAAGTCAGGTGTCTAAAGTTGAGCAAATTGATGTCTCACAGAAGAGCAAGATGACACACAGCTGATGGTCCCCATGTTAAATACTGTTCTTTAAAAACACTATTAGTGGGTATATGCTCTATCAATGTGGCAATCTTGTCAAATGCTGCTTGGGTCCTGTGGTTCCCACCTGGTCCAGTTAAAGAGACAGCTCTGTGCATGTTACAATTCCCCATACCTTTTTCATCCCATTTCCATCCACCAAATTTTCCACTTATATTCATGCAGCCTATAAAACAAACTGTAGATTGAAGTACAGTATGGCTGTAGGTTGCCTGTTTTTAACATTTAGGATATGAAACAAGACATGGAGAATTACATAGATGTGTCACATGACAAGCTTATTTGGCAGCCCATGTCTAACAGAATAGAGCTGCCCAGTTTCACTTTTTACAGATCTGGATGTGGCAATATATACACTCTGAAACACACACACACTAGCCAACCAGAACATTCCTAAAAAAAAATTAAAGTAAGTGCAGAGATTCAATCCGCACCTGAAACCTGAACTCTTCCATTGCCATACGTCTCATGACAAATGACATTATAAATATAATTAATCATACCATCATGTATGACATCATCAATGACACTTTTAATCATATGTATTATAAAAGGGCTTTCTTCTTTCCTCGAAAGTTTGATATAAAAATCCCATGGTAGGGACTTCCGGGAGGCGGATGTCTCCCATGCGCAAACCTTGCTGGATAGCCTTACTGAACCAGCTGGTCAAAGTAACGTGAAAGGCCGCTTCATTGCCCTGCCCCAGGGAGCTTGCATGAGATTACGGTACAACCGCCTAGGTGCCATCTTGGCAAGACAGAGGCCTACCTGTTCTCACGGATATAATACTGGACACGGATGGTGTGGCCCCAGGCAACGGGTGCTGTGAGGCAAAGAGGAAAACCTGTTAACAGGGGCGATATCCACTGTAACTGTCAAGTCGCTCCTGATGTGACCGGACGCTTTATCTGCAGCCTTCTGAAACACATAGCTGCCACGTGGACTGGAGGAAAGAGGATATACAGGTGCTGCAGTTACAACTTGTACTACTGGTCCCATATCTCCAGTTGTGCTGCATTCATATATAAACAGAAAACGAAAACTGTCTCCCACACATAGCAGAAACCCTAGGATAGAGCCCTGATAGGGGGGAATAATACAACCGGCAAGCAACTAGCTGGAGGATGAGACATTACTGTTGCATAATTAAAGGTATTTATGGTGTGCAGCCCTAAAACAGAAAGTACACACCTGGAAGATGGTTTAAAATATTTTGGGTCTATGATCTGTGAAACTTTGCATGCCCAGTACCGCAGGTCTGAGATACAGCATATGGAAGTAGTGACGACTGTATTGAATGTTTTTGACCCTCAGCCTTTACCAATCCTTACAAATTTTGAGACTACAAATGGACAGGTTCCTGACCTCACAAAGGATGTTGCGTAGGAATAAGCCACAGGAGAGGAGAGCTAAGGGAACCCCTGAAGCTACAATACACTCCCCAACTGGGGTGAATAATAATGCCCACGCCGAGGCCCCTTTACAAACGGAGGAACAGCAGGTGACTTCCCTGCTCCTAGCTAAATTAGATAACCTACAAAAAGGCATTGACTCCCTCACAACTGAAGTAAAACAGTTTAATTCCAGACTGACAGTCGCAAAACAGCGCATATCTGATCTGGAGGATGGTCATAATTCTGCTTCCACCCAACTTAAAGAACTGATTCAGCAAAATACTTTCCTGCACCAGAAAATTGATGATTTGGAAAATCGCTCTTGCAGGAATAATGTCAGGCTGGTAGGCCAACCAGAGAAAGTTTGACCTTCTGAGCTATTATACTTTGCAGATCACTCCCTTCCTAATCTCCTGAAAGTCCCAGCTGAATTTATCCCAAATGAAGGCAGAGAGAGTGCACAGAATTGGAAGAGACAGGACCCATTCTTCTGAAAAGAATGCCCCGCCAAGAGGGTTAATGATCAAGTATTTGAACTTCCAATCTAAAATATGGCTTTTAAGGGCATATCGTAAGCTTCAAATGCTCATCTATGATGATAAGCGCCTGTACCTGTTTCAGGACTACTCGGCTGAGGTACTGAAGAAGAGAAAGCAGTTTGCACAATTGTGTACCTCACTTCATAAGGAGAACAGGCAGGCTACGTTGCTCTACCCAGCTCATCTACGCATCCATACACTGCGAGGTCCGCGACTGTTCAACACCCCCAGAGAGGCACAGGAATTCCTGGACCAACATAGAAGTGCCCTCTCACCCCCCCTCAGAACAACAAGACTCTCCTGGCTGAAGTCTATCTTCCCAGGTATACTCTGGCAAGATGTAGCACCCTGTTGGGGTATGTTGTCTGTACTAAATTTGAGGAGTACTAATGGATGAAGATCCTTTCTGGTTGTATGGAAGCTTATGTATTACATGTTTATTATGTTATGTAGTATTTGAAATGTTATGGCTAGTAAATGGTTTAACTGTGAGAGATTGCCGGTTATTGAATAGCTTGTCCTTGGTTGCCCGCCCTTGTTGGAGATGTGTAGATGCCCTTACGCTTATATATATATATATCTTTTTATATGACCAATTGTTTATTATGCCCTAATGACGGCTAAAATAATATCCTGGAATGTTGGAGGAATAAATTCCCCTATCAAAAGAAAAACAATCCGGACATATCTTAAAAAATCCAGTGCAGATATCATGCTGTTACAGGAGACCCACCTTAACATTATTGAGCATGAAAAGCTTAAAACAAATTGGATAGCTGAGATCCTTTGCGCCACTTACAATAACTCCAGCAGGGGTGTGGCATTGCTGCTGCACAAAGACTTTAAATGTGAGGTTGGGGACAAGATTATAGACCAAAATGGCAGATTTGTGATACTCAAATTGAAATGGCATGACCACTGGTATACTATATGCAATGTTTATGGCCCCAATCAGCGTAGCCAAGGTTTTCGCCGGACACTAATCCAATCCTTAGTCCCTTTCTTGGATACTAGGATTATTCTTGCTGGAGACTATAATATGACCCCTAATCCGACACTTGATAGGTTCGGAGACCCTGAGAAGCCCCAGGTAACTTCTCAACCCCACACTCCTAACACGTATGCACAGGAAATATTTGACACTTTATAGTCTATGCTAGGCATCCAGGATATTTGGAGAAGGCAACACCCTATAGAACGAGACTATACATGCGCCTCTACAGCGCATAATACACTTTCTCGTATAGATCTTATTTTGACATCTACTTCACTAGAATTTCTTATTTTTGAAACTAAGATACACAGCATAACAATATCGGACCATGCCCCTGTTTCTATCAGATTATTCCCTACTCCTAGCCCTTCTAATAAAAGAGTGTTCCGGTTCCCCTCATATCTGCTAACTTCCCCCGATTTTCAAGCATATCTTGTGAAACAATGGGTTGATTTTGCAAACAACAACATAGCACACAAACATATCCCAGAACTCTACTGGGAAACAGCTAAGTCAGTTTTAAGAGGGCACATCATAGCTTATCTTACCAAAAAGAAAAAATTGCAAGACAGCCGTTAAAAGCAATACAATGTTGAATTGACAAGGGCCTATGTAAAATATCGGCACTCCCCAAATACACCAAATAGACTTGACTATTTTAAAAAGAGGAAGGAGAGAGACACGTTTTTCCTTCAAAACTCTATACACCAGGAGAATAGGAGACAGGGCAGATTTCTGAGACACGGAAATAGAACGGGCAAATACCTTGCCTCATTAATTAACATCAAACAAGCCAACAGGGGTATCCCAGTTATTAAGAGAGGGGGATCCTTAACGCATAATACTGCTGACATAGTGGCGGAATTTACAGAATTTTATGCAAATCTATACACAGCACAACCTGCCAATCTAGACGCACAAGATAACTTCTGGAAAAGAGTTGTTTTGCCCAGGCTCTCCCTTGACCAAAGTGAGAAACTTAACACTCCAATAGCACCAGAGGAGTTGCAGTTTACGATAAAATCCCTAGATTTGGGAAAGGCACCAGGCCCAGATGGGCTTCCTACGCAATTCTATCCTATGCTCATTGATCAGATCACCCCCACATTAGCTCATTTATTTAATAATTACTTCACCCACTCACAGCGGCCATCAGTTTTTTTCTCAGCAGCCAATATCTCAGTAATCCATAAATGGGGAAGGGACCCCATTACTGGTTGGCGGGCAAAGAAGAAAATAGACAGGACTTACAGGAGGCCTTCCTGCTGTCACTGGATGCAGAAAAGGCCTTTGATAGAGTAGAGTGGAATAATTTGTTCCATACTATGGGAAACTTTGGAATAGGTGGCTGTTTCCTTGACTTTGTAAAAAATATATATAACAGTCCTGTTGCATACCTATTGATTAATAAACATTACTCCCCTCCTGTGACACTGCATAGGGGCACCTGACAGGGATGTCCCTTATCTCCACTTTTATTTAACCTTGCTCTTGAGCCCCTGGCACTGTACTTGAGAAATATCTTCCCAGGTGTCGAAATACAATCTCACAAGAGGCAGATCGCCCTTTATGCCAATGACATGCTACTGTTTGTCTCGTACCCTGAAACCTATATACCTAAAATATTAGAGGCCATTCAGCTGTTTGGGGAGTTCTCGGGATATAAGGTGAATGTTGGCAAGTCGGAGATTTTATGGCTTCGGTGTGGGGAAGGAGGGAGAGCATTCTCTTTCCCATTTCATACGGTTGATAACTATCTAACTTACCAAGGTATTCACATTGCAGTTGATCCTACCAAATGGTATGAACGCAACCTCACTCCGATATTACGTAATATCAAAAGTTACTTAAATAACTTGCAACATCTGCCTCTCTCATTGATGGGGAGAGTGCATATAATTAAAATGAACATACTGCCCAGACTGCTTTAACCTATGCAAATGCTTCCTATCCTCTTGAGGCATGGAGACACAACAGCTCTTCAGCGTACGTTGCGTAATTTCCTGTGGAGGGGGGAAACCGAGGATCAGCCTAGCTAAATTATACCTACCCTATATGAAAGGGGGTTTGGGCCTCCCTAATATTACATACTATAATTGGGCAGCCTTGGCCAAATTCATGTTGGACTGGCAACTAAACACGCAGTATTTTTCCCACGCATAACTGGAAAACTCTTCTCTCCCGCAGATTTTGTTGGCTTTTATTCCTCATGCCTCTGGTGCAGAGCTAACCCCACAGATCAAATCACACCCAATGTTCAGGGACATAGTAAGAGCCTGGGCGCTAATGCATAGACATTTAGGGACAGATCCTTCACAATCTAACTACCTACTCATATGTGGGAAACCTAGCCAGGTCTGATATACCCAGTTTTCCATGGGTGGGAGAGTTTGAGAGTCGCTAACATTGGTGCACTCTTAGACACATCTAGTAAAATGGTTTTACCATTTGACACACTATGTAGAAGATACTCTATTACTCCAAGTCACAGATTTGCTTACTTTCAGTAGCGGCACTATGTCAGTCAGATCTTAAACACTACACCATTGAAAATAGTCCACGCTAGATTTAAAATAAGCTTTGCCGTTTCCCCAATATATGAATTGCTGATTCAGTCTAGGTATAACAGGTTGCAGCAGGGTTTGCTACGTATTTGGAACAAAGACACAACACGCATACACTCAGCAGATGCAATATATTCCAGTCTAAAACTGATTTGGACTGCCACTCTGGCAGCAGACCTTAGGGAAGCCAAACTTAGGGTTATATAGCAGGATTAACTCATACCAAGTAAAGGAGGGATATCTCTAATGTTTGTGGTAAATGCTCTTTTCCAGACCCCAATTTCCTACATTATCTATGGTACTGTCCCAAAATTCGTAGATATTGGAGCTGTGTCTCTTTTTGGTTATCAAAGCTTTTGGGTCAATCTATTTTACTCACCTTGCATAAAGTGTTGTTTTTGGATATACAACCAGATAACAAATGTAACCAAAAAATGTTAACTATCTGTGTATTTCTAGCCAGAAAATGTATATTTTGTAAATGGATGAACAGATGCGCTCCATCTGTGTCACTTTTGAAACACATGATACGGAAATATGTAATGTATGAACAGCATGATACCATGTCAGATATAACCTTGAGAACCCCACGCTTCTTTGCTAAGTGGAAATGTTATTTAGAGAGCTTAGACCTCCCGCTACAGAAACAACTTTTAACACTCTTTAAGAACACGTTGTACATGCTGGAGGCAAATCTGAGGGGTGAGTGGAATATGATCTGGAGAGAGTAGCTAGTGGATGAATGATACCTAATAGCTGCACTGATATCTGCTTGGTCCGGCGATCTCTCACAGCCTTGTTTAGTTTGTATAGTTTGAGTTTACTTAAGTTTACTAAATCTAATTTAGAAATAGTTTAAGACAGCAAATACTGTCTTTGTCTGAGACGCTTTTCTACGGAACTGCACATCTTGTCCACGCAGTGTCTACAGTTGAACTCAGTTTACAAAAAAAAAAAAGAAAAAAAATTACATTTCAAAGAATGGACGTGTACCTCTGAAGACTTCTGAAAGACTTTTAATAACTTTGTGTAAATGCTGCAGGACTTTGCGGCTGAGATTATGTTCGTTATCAGACTGGTACCAATCGTGGATTATTATTATTGTATGTATTTTGCAAATGACTGACATGTCAAAAATAAAATATTTAAAATAAAAAAAAGCCCATGGTAAAGTGTTTTAACCAGAGAAGGGTTAGCACGGCCAACTTTGTTTGCGCACAAGCATTACTTTCAATGGATTTGGCAAATGTGCTATTTTGCCTTGGTATTACAACTTGAAAATATAGCCAAATCTGCGCTAGAATATTTAGCGCAACTTTAGACCTAAAGTAAACTGTAAGGGTTAAAAAAAAAGTTGCACAAAACACATCCAGAACACTTTAAAATAAAGTATTACACACTTATATATATATAATTTTTATTTAAAAAAAATCTTATTATTATTATTAATAAAAAGTTTCTATATGGGTTAAAAGGGATATGGTATATGTAAAAGTGTTGGACTAGAAAGGGCTCATATATATACCTTGCATACCACAATATAGCGCTGCGGAATCTGTTGGCGCTCTACAAATAACTGATAATAATAATAATAAATTGACTGTGTCATTTTGGTATCCTTTGTTGATAAGACTATGTGCATTAGCAGCAGCAGGAAGGAGGTTATCAGAAAAGGACTTTGTGGCTCATAAAAATAAATGTTTCTTTATTTTTTTATAAGGTGATAATATAAAAATTGTAATATCAATAATGTATCTACAGTATTTTGTTGCTGTTATTTTTGAAGTGATAAACCTTATTTAGCAAGTAATCTGTAGAAACATATTCTCTTTGTTCAGAATACACCACATAGCAAAGCCCAGACTCTGGGAAAATAATACTGATACCATCTCTGTTTCTAGATTATATATAATCTCCTCAAAAAAACCCCAACATATTTTCCTATTTTTTTTTTTTTTTTCTATATTTTCCTATTTTTATTGATTTTTTTTAAACATGTTGTTGTAAGGATTGAAGTCTGATTTTTTAGAAAACAGAAATCATACATGTCTAACTATTGTATATGTCGTCTATATATGTCAACTAAAGAAGACATCTGAAAAAGGTTGCTCAGTAGTAGCTGACATGGAACATAAAAGAAATTCCCCAGAAGCCTAAATTATAATAGAATACTGTAAACATAACAAATACAACAATAGTGCGTGAACGCTGTTTATTGTAATACTGAAAGCAGGTAAAGTGCGTGTTTACTCCTATCCAGAAAGGATTTTTCGCTTTTATTTTGAGGGATTTTTTTATTTTTACTAGAGATTAAACTTTTTATTTTTTTAAGTTGCACTTAAAAAGCGCTGAAACGAGCTTGACAGCTGAGGAGCAGCAATGCATTGCCACTCCCAAGCGGAACTTTTTTTTTTTTTTTTTTTTAAACTTTAGAAAATTTCAAATGGTACATAATAAGGGTCACACAAAATAAAGTCATACATTATGATAGAGACACAATGCCTCAGCCACATCTTAGTTTCAGACAAAGCTGATGGTAAAAGACAAAATTGAATCGATTGGTGATCAGGTAGGGAGGAGGTAGGGAGGAGAAAGGGGAAGAGTAAGGAGTTGTAATGGTGGAATGCATGGGGAGAGCGGCCAAAGGTGGCGGCCCACCCCGGCCGGCCAAACCCTTGTGGTCTATTGTGGTATGTCTCTAGTCCGGGCCAAGGTTTTGCGCAATTTTGCTTGTTTATGTTTGTCCCACGTCTCCAGCAGGAGAAGATATGTATCCAGTTTGTCAGTTTTCATGAAATGGTATTTTTCTAGGATGAGAGTGTTATCCATCTGGACATACCAGTCATTTAGAGTTGGGGGATCCGGTGATTTCCACCGGGTAGGGATAAGTTTCTTCGCGCAATTTATCATCAGCAGTAGTAGCGATCCTTTAGCTATGTTTTGTGTCGTGGGCATGTCCAAGAAAAGCAAGGTGTACATTTGAGGGATTAAGTCAAGTTCTATTATTTCTGACATTTCGGAGAATATGGCCCTCCAATAAGCAGTGATAGCTGGACATGTCCACCAGATGTGGAACATTGTGCCTTCCCGGCCGCATCCCCTCCAACATTCCCAAGCGGAACTTTAACTGTGTTTAAGCCCTTTGCAGTCAAGCAATTAAAAGAATAATATCAATGTATTGTTGCTCTTGATATATACAGTTTATAAAAAGATGCCTCTAGTTAACTGGCAATAAGTTTAAAAAAAAAAAAGAGAACAGAATCTGCTCTGTTTTAGAAAATAACTTTGATTTGAATTGTTATGTATTATCATTTAAATTGAAAAAGAAAGCCCCAAACAATGTCCCTGCTTCAACTATCAGGCCAAATATCTGGCTTCCAGGGTCTTCTTTGGCTCCACCCTTCTCCCAACTTCAAGTTTACAAACTAACTTTATTTTTGGAATCTTTCTTATGTTTTCTGTGTTATGGTTCTTTACATAGCTGAAGTCTCCAGAGAGTCCAGTCATGACATTTTGTAAACAAATCTATAGAAGTAAAAGTATTAAGAAAATAATTTCTATGTGAAATGGAGAATTTTGTGTATTTTTATAATTCATATAATATGTATGTTCTTCCTACTAATTTTCTAGATAAACTGCAAGATGGTACAATCTGTAAAAAAAATATTTTATTTTCTTATTATCAGTGTCCAATTTTTTGAGTGTGAAGAATTCTAAATCTGTGTGTTTTAGGAAGTTAAATATGAAGCCATAAAGGAAATAATGTCATATATTCTAATGCTTAGCGTATTGATTGTAATTTTAATTGATTGAAAAAAGACAACAGAATTTTTTGGTTAACTCACATACAAACCACTGAAATTTAAGTTTCTATAAACTAAGTCCTTAAAGGGACTCTGAACCCAATTTTTTTCGTTCATGATTCAGATAGAGCATGGAATTTTAAGCAACTTTCTAATTTACTTGTAAATTTACTTGTTCTCTTGCTATTTTTATTTGAAAAAGAAGACATCTAAGCTTTTTTTTTTGGTTTAGCACTCTGGACAGCACTTTTTTATTGGTGGATGAATTTATCCACCAATCAGCAAGAACAACCCAGGTTGTTCACCAAAAATGGGCCGGCATCTAAACTTACATTCTTGCATTTCAAATAAAGATACCAAGAGAATGAAGAAAGTTTGATAATAGGAGTGCATTAGAAAGTGGCTTAAAATTGCATGCTCTATCTGAATCACGAAAGAACAAATTTGGGTTCAGTGTCCCTTTAAATGGTGTGAAATGGGTCAGCAATGAAAAAGGGGATGACTAAAAAACGACATAATAGCTGTACTTCAGATGTGGTTTCATGATAACTGCAGCCTATAAAGGATAATTTGTTTCTTTGTTTTAAACATTATATGCGAGCTTAGGGCTAGATTACAAGTAGAGCACTATTGTTTGCGCGCAAGTGATATCAGGTTTTCGTGCCCATTTTCGTACAAGTTAAATTCTGTTTGAAAGTAAATACAATCGATTGATCGCAATCGCAATTTAGGCTAGAATAATTACCGCGGCCCCAGAACTCTGCTTAACTGTTACACTAGACAAAAAAGTTGCACAAAACAAATAAAAAATACATTATTAAGATATGAGGTCTAAGGTGTTAGGAAAAAAAAATTCTGCAAAGGGCTTTAACATAGAGATACATACGTATACATGCCTAAATATTTATATGTATTTATATGTGTATATCTGTATTTACAGACATATATACACATATAAACACATTGATACATATGCACACATATACAGACATATATACACATATAAACACATTGATACATATGCACACATATACAGACATATATACACATATAAACACACTGATACATATGCACACATATACAGACATATATACACATATAAACACATTGATACATATGCACACATATACAGACATATATACACATATAAACACATTGATACATATGCACACATATACAGACATATATACACATATAAACACACTGATACATATGCACACATATACAGACATATATACACATATAAACACACTGATACATATGCACACATATACAGACATATATACACATATAAACACACTGATACATATGCACACATATACAGACATATATACACATATAAACACATTGATACATATGCACACATATACAGACATATATACACATATAAACTCATTGATACATATGCACACATTTACAGACATATATACACATATAAACACATTGATACATATGCACACATATACAGACATACAGTATATATAAGTGCATTGGATCCCTTTGGTGTCAAGCAGATAAAAACATAAAAAATCATATTTATGCAATACTCATATTTAATAATGTGTTATAGTGTGTATTTACTGTAAATATTTCACATTCCAATGTTCTGCACATAGCTTATTTTTAAATAGGTATTCCTATATATATCTGTATTTATCTATACCTATGTAAATGATTTATATAGGCATGATAAATATATATTTGTGCAAAAATCCATCAGATATATATTTAAAAATCTCAATAAGAATAAATAGAATATATTCTGCTATGTTCAGAACATAGAATTTTTAAAAATTCAATATTATCTTCTTATGTTGCGCTTTTAAATAACCACAATCGTGTTTGTTAGGTTTTTTCCAACTTTTTCTGCACCATTGAAGTCTATGAGGCTCATTTATCAAGCTCCGTATGGAGCTTGAGGGCCGTGTCTTCAGACTCGCCAGAAATAGCAGTTATGAAGCAGCGGTCTAAAGATCACTGCTCCATAACCTGTCCACCTATTCTGAGCAGGCGGAAAGGAATCGCCACAATTCAACCTGATCGAGTACAATCGGGTTGATTGACACCTCCCTGCTGGCGGCCCATTGGCTGCGAGTCTGCAGGGGGCGGCGTTGCACCAGCAGCTCTTGTGAGCTGCTGGTGCAATGCTGAATACAGAGAGCGTATTGCACTGCGCATTCAGCGAGGTCTTGCGGACCTGATCCGCACTGTCGGATCAGGTCCGCAAGACCTTTAATAAATAGGCATCTATGGGTAAATGCCATTTTGTGTTCATGACTTCTCAAAGTGTATGAGTTAATGCGACTTTGTGAACGCAAGAGCACAAACTTTCAACTCGTAAAAGAGCGTGAATCTCCAAGCAAATAAAAGTTACTTCTGACGGTTTTAACGCTTGAACTCAAGCGCAATCTACCGCTCCACTCATAATCTAACTCTTAGTATTTATTCCTATGTACAATGTACAAGGACATCTCTAAAACACAAATAAGGATTGTTTCTCAGACAGATATGAGAATGCCCCCTTGAAGATGCACCAATACATACTTCCCAACATTTTCCAGAAACATAGGAACATTTGTAGGTGGTGAATACCAGTGTTTTTTGGGTGGAACCAAGGTGGAAGGTGGTCAAAGGTGTTTACTAGGTGAGGTCAGGCGTCTTATGAGCTGTACCCGAGCAGTTCATAGAAAATATGCGGAATCTGTTAGCGCTCTACAAATAACCGATAATAATAATAAAATAGGACATTTGCCCTGACTAAGCCAGGTTGATTTCTGGCAATGTATGTCCGGCGCTTCAGAGCAGGCGGACTGGTTATGGAGCAGCGGTCTTTAGACCGCTGCTTCATAACTGGTGTTTTCGGCGAGCCTGAAGACTCGCCAGAAACACGGGGCATCAAACTCCATACACAACTTGATAAACATGCCCCTATAAGTAAAGGCCATATTAAGGTGAAACTTCTTCTAAGCATGCTGGAATCTCAATTTAACAAATTACCATTTAAAATCAGCCCTAGCATCTGTGGTTTCTGAATTACGCTTTATACTTATGTATGCAAATGTATGCTAATTAGAACAGGTATTTTTTTCCTGAAAGATGGCAACCCTATGCATATTCCAAGCGCAGGTTGCGGTAAAATTTGTCTTTGTTAAGACAGTGGCCAACTATAGAGAGAAATGAATATGGGAAGTGGTTTGTCAAGAGGCCTCTTGATTTGAATACATTTGCCAGGGGCCTTGGTGGTTGTAGAGTCACATCTGGTCTAAAGTACACAATAATATTAATATAATGCGTTACTTACCACAAAAATGTCCATATTATATATGAAATGGCTGAGTAATTGCACGAGTAGTTATGTAATGCATAAATAAGTTATTTAAACATGAATACTTCCTGACATCATATTTCTCTTCTCAGTTGTTACACCAACTCTTGTAACTTTATCGGTTGACTAAACATATGTATGCAGTAAAATGATAGATGCAAACATTTATTAGGTTTGACTTGTGTTCCTGATGGGAATATTGTATAACTGTTACACTGTGAGAATTTAAAAATACAAATGTATAATATGTTTGTGTAAATGGAAAATATGGATTTCACATAATTACTTTTAATTTCTAAAAATTGAAATATATGTATTCAGAATATTATTGTCTTTATATAAAGAAGGATATTCAAATGCGGAACAACTAAACATTTATTATTTATCAAAACCCAATATTTTAAATCTCTTGTTTATTTAATACTAAATGATGTGGTAGTTTTTGCTATACAGCAGTCTAACTATCCTAATAGGATTGAAATGGCAACTGATTTATGTAAGATTTTTAGGGTTTGTAGATGTTAATTACGAGATGTACATTCAAAAATGTTATGTTTTTTATTGGATTATTATTATAAGAGATGTCGTCCTTGATTCCAATCCTGAACTTCTCATTCGATAATAAAAAAATGGGATTGCCATTATTTCCTTTTTTTTTCTCAAAACAATCTCAATCCTGCTGTGTAAAAGACAGCCAAGTTTGATAACTCCCACGATATTCGATCTCCAACAGCACTGTCAACGGCCAATAATGGTTGTCAGTCACTTAAAAAATAAAATAAAAATGTGTAATAAACATCCAAACCCAAAATGGTCAATTTGTACTATTGCCCATTATATCACATCTCTATGGACTCCACAGCCAATCACAAACATTGACAATTTGACCAACATGCAACATTGTTGCACACTATAAAAAAATTGCTACAGCGGCTCCATTTTCAGATGTGACTTTGTTTACATAAAATTGTCTTTACATTTAATTGATGGTGATGACTAAACATTTGATATGAAAATTGTTTACTGTCCCTTTAATTTGTAAGGTCATTCCAGCCAAAGAGAAGCATTTTTGTAATACACTTGTATCCTGTATTAGCAAATATGTTTCTAGCTATTGATTCTAGACTTGTAATCATTTTTGGGAGAATGTAAAAAAAACAATTTTTTCCCTTACATTTGTCAAAATAAATAAATAAATTAGTGCATTACTAAAACATTACTAAAGGCGGGGAAGGCTCCTCTTCAAAAAGTAAAATTTTACACTATATAGGGGTCAGTCACAGTCTATCTGCAATTTGCATCCAGAATGTTTATTTACTTTCCGGCTGAATTGGTTATTGTGTTCTCCAAGTGATCACAATGTAAAATGGATCAGTATATTAAGTACCTGTTATTGAAATGAAACTGGGAAGTCACCCAAAAATAACATCTATAATCGCCCTTTCACACCTCTTAAGATTACAGTAAAGTGCTTTTGGATTAACCCTTTTGTTCACTGTTTAAGGGAAATGCTCATTTACATGTGTGAGTTTAACCTATTGTAATCTGATTTCATCCACACCACTGCTAAACCTCTTGAATGCCATTTGTTTCTCGGCATGATGGGCATGTTGGGCTATATTGTCACTTTTTAATATTTTAGTATTTCTATGTATTTGTTTTACAATATTTACATTTATTGATTGTAAAATCACAGTTTCCAGTTTGGTGTGTTCTGAAAACAAGTTGAAGACTACAGGTTTCTATTAGAAGGAAGGAAGAAAGATATCTTCCTATAATGGATTTTAACAATACTAATACTGCAAAGCGTGAAGCCGCTCGCTTACTTGCTTGGTATCTGCAAAGAGGATGTTAAGATGATATTGTACATTTGTGAACGTGTTTTTGTTTTACAGTGCTTTCGCCTTCATTATTGAACTCTTAAAAGGGGATTGCCCCTTTGTGAACATGAGTTCAATAATGTAGGAGCAAACCGTGTTTGGACTTAGCATTAGAATTCTTCTAATAGAAGCCCATAGTCTTCTTCATCTTGTTTTCAGATCACGCCAAACTGGAAACAGTGGCCTAGATTTAGAGTTTGGTGGTAGCCGTCAAAACCAGCGTTAGAGGCTCCTAACGCTGGTTTTTACCGCCCGCTGGTATTTGGAGTCAGTCAGGAAAGGGTCTAATGCTCACTTTGCAGCCGCGACTTTTCCATACCGCAGATCCCCCTACACCATTTGCGTATCCTATCTTTTCAATGGGATCTTTCTAACACCGGTATCTAGAGTCTTGGCTGAAGTGAGCGTTAGAAATCTAACGACAAAACTCCAGCCGCAGAAAAAAGTCAGTAGTTAAGAGCTTTCTGGGCTAACGCCGGTTTATAAAGCTCTTAACTACTGTGCTCTAAAGTACACTAACACCCATAAACTACCTATGTACCCCTAAACCGAGGTTCCCCCACATCGCTGCCACTCTATTAAAAAAATTGAACCCCTAATCTGCCGCTCCGTACACCGCCGCCACCTACGTTATCCCTATGTACCCCTAATCTTTTGCCCCTAATACCGCCGACACCTACATAATATTTATTAACCCCTAATCTGCCGCCCCCAACGTCGCCGCCACCTACCTACACTTATTAACCCCTAATCTGCCGACCGGACCGCACCGCTACTATAATAAATGTATTAACCCCTAATCCGCCTCACTCCCGCTTCAATAACCCTATAATAAATAGTATTAACCCCTAATCTGCCCTCCCTAACATCGCCGACACCTAACTTCAAGCATTAACCCCTAATCTGCTGACCGGAGCTCACCGCTACTCTAATACATTTTTTAACCCCTAAAGCTAATTCTAACCCTAACCCTAACACCCCCTAAGTTAAATATAATTTTTATCTAACAAAATAAATGAACTCTTATTAAATAAATTATTCCTATTTAAAGCTAAATACTTACCTGTAAAATAAACCCTAATATAGCTACAATATAAATAATAATTATATTGTAGCTATTTTAGGATTAATATTTATTTTACAGGCAACTTTGTATTTATTTTAACCAGGTACAATAGCTATTAAATAGTTAATAACTATTTAATAGCTACCTAGTTAAAATAATTACAAAATTACCTGTAAAATAAATCCTAACCTAAGTTACAATTAAACCTAACACTACACTATCAATAAATTAATTAAATACAATACCTACAAATAAATACAATTAAATAAACTAACTAAAGTACAAAAATAAAAAAGAACTAAGTTACAAAAAATAAAAAAATATTTGCAAACATTAGAAAAATATTACAACAATTTTAAACTAATTACACCTACTCTGAGGGGCCCATTTATCAAAGGGCTTGCGGACCTGATCCGACACTGCGGATCAGGTCCGCAAGACCTCGCTAAATGCGGAGAGCAATACGCTCTCCGCATTTAACATTGCACCAGCAGCTCACAACAGCTGCTGGTGCAACGCCGCCCCCTGCTGACTCGCGGCCAATCGGCCGCCAGCAGGGAGCTGTCAATCAACCCGATCGTATTCGATCGGGTTGATTTCCGGCGGTTCCTGTCCGCCTGCTCAGAGCAGGCGGACAGGGTTATGAAGCAGCGGTCTTTAGACCGCTGCTTCATAACTTGTGTTTCTGGCGAGTCTGAAGACTCGCCAGAAACACGGCCCTTCAAGCTCCATACGGAGCTTGATAAATGGGCCTGTAAGCCCCCTAATAAAATAAAAAAGACCCCCAAAATAAAAAAATGCCCTACCCTATTCTAAAATTAAAATAGAAAAGCTCTTTTACCTTACCAGCCCTGAAAAGGGCCCTTTGCGGGGCATGCCCCAAAGAATTCAGCTCTTTTGCCTGTAAAAAAAAAACATACAATACCCCCCCCAACATTACAACCCACCACCCACATACCCCTAATCTAACCCAAACCCCCCTTAAATAAACCTAACACTAAGCCCCTGAAGATCTCCCTACCTTGTCTTCACCACGCTGGGTTCACTGATCAATCCAGAAGAGCTCCTCCGATGTCTTGATCCAAGCCCAAGCGGGGGGCTGAAGATGTCCATGATCCGACTGAAGTCTTCATCCAAGCGGGAGCTGAAGAGGTCCATGATCGGGCTGAAGTCTTCATCCAAGCGGGAGCTGAAGAGGTCCATGATCGGGCTGAAGTCTTCTATCAAGCGGCATCTTCAATCTTCTTTCTTCCGGATCCATGTTCATCCCGCCGACGCGGAACATCCATCTTCACCGACGAATGACGGTTCCTTTAAGGCGTCCCTCGAATTCCGATTGGCTGATAGGATTCTATTAGCCAATCGGAATTAAGGTAAGAAAATTCTGATTGGCTGATGGAATCAGCCAATCAGAATCAAGTTCAATCCGATTGGCTGATCGGATCAGCCAATCGGATTGAACTTGATTCTGATTGGCTGATGGAATCAGCCAATCAGAATTTTCCTACCTTAATTCCGATTGGCTGATAGAATCCTATCAGCCAATCGGAATTCGAGGGACGCCATCTTGGATGACGTCCCTTAAAGGAACCGTCATTCGTCGGGAAGTCGTCGGTGAAGATGGATGTTCCGCGTTGGCGGGATGAACATGGATCCGGAAGAAAGAAGATTGAAGATGCCGCTTGATAGAAGACTTCAGCCCGATCATGGACCTCTTCAGCTCCCGCTTGGATGAAGACTTCATCCGGATCATGGACATCTTCAGCCCCCGCTTGGGCTTGGATCAAGACATCGGAGGCTCTTCTGGATCGATCGGTGAACCCGGTGTGGTGAAGATAAGGTAGGAAGATCTTCAGGGGCTTAGTGTTAGGTTTATTTAAGGGGGGTTTGGGTTAGATTTGGGGTATGTGGGTGGTGGGTTGTAATGTTGGGGGGGTATTGTATGTTTTTTTTTTTACAGGCAAAAGAGCTGAATTCTTTGGGGCATGCCCCGCAAAGGGCCCTTTTCAGGGCTGGTAAGGTAAAAGAGCTTTTCTATTTTAATTTTAGAATAGGGTAGGGCATTTTTTTATTTTGGGGGTCTTTCTTATTTTATTAGGGGGCTTACAGTAGGTGTAATTAGTTTAAAATTGTTGTAATATTTTTCTAATATTTGTAAATATTTTTTTGTAACTTAGTTCTTTTTTATTTTTTGTACTTCAGTTAGTTTATTTCATTGTATTTATTTGTAGGTATTGTATTTAATTAATGTATTGATAGTGTAGTGTTAGGTTTAATTGTAGATAATTGTAGGTATTTTATTTAATTAATTTATTGATAGTGTAGTGTTAGGTTTAATTGTAACTTAGGTTAGGATTTATTTTACAGGTAATTTTGTAATTATTTTAACTAGGTAGCTATTAAATAGTTATTAACTATTTAATAGCTATTGTACCTGGTTAAAATAATTACAAAGTTGCCTGTAAAATAAATATTAATCCTAAAATAGCTACAATATAATTATAATTTATATTGTAGCTATATTAGGGTTTATTTTACAGGTAAGTATTTAGCTTTAAATAGGAATAATTTATTTAATAAGAGTTAATTTATTTAGTTAGATTTAAATTATATTTAACTTAGGGGGGTGTTAGGGTTAGACTTAGCTTTAGGGGTTAATACATTTATTAGAGTAGCGGTGAGATCCGGTCGGCAGATTAGGGGTTAATTATTGTAGGTAGGTGGAGGCGACGTTGGGGGCGGCAGATTAGCGGTTAATAAATATAACATAGGGGTCGGCGGTGTTAGGGGCAGCAGATTAGGGGTACATAGGGATAACGTAGGTTGCGGCGGTGTACGGAGCGGCAGATTAGGGGTTAATAATAATATGCAGGGGTCAGCGATAGCGGGGGCGGCAGATTAGGGGTTAATAAATATAACATAGGGGTCGGCGGTGTTAGGGGCAGCAGATTAGGGGTACATAGGGATAACGTAGGTTGCGGCGGTGTACGGAGCGGCAGATTAGGGGTCAATAATAATATGCAGGGGTCAGCGATAGCGGGGGTGGCAGATTAGGGGTTAATAAATATAACATAGGGGTCGGCGGTGTTAGGGGCAGCAGATTAGGGGTACATAGGGATAACGTAGGTTGCGGCGGTGTACGGAGCGGCAGATTAGGGGTTAATAATAATATGCAGTGGTCAGCGATAGCGGGGCGGCAGATTAGGGGTTAATAAGCGTAAGGTTAGGGGTGTTTAGACTCGGGGTACATGTTAGGGTGTTAGGTGCAGACTTAGGAAGTGTTTCCCCATAGGAAACAATGGAGCTGCGTTAGGAGCTTAACGATGCTTTTTTGCAGGTTTTTTCAGCTCAAACAGCCCCATTGTTTTCTATGGGGGAATCGTGCACAAGCACGTTTTTTAAGATGGCCGCGTCCGTAAGCAACACTGGTATTTAGAGTTGCAGTGGCGGTAAATATGCTATACGCTCCCTTTTTTGAGCCTAACGCAGCCATTCTGTGAACTCTAAATACCAGCGGTATTTAAAAGGTGCGGGGGAAAAAAAGCATGCGTAGCTAACGCACCCCTTTAGCTGCAGAACTCTAAATCTAGCCGATAGTTTTTACAAACAATAAATGTAAATATTGTAAAAAAGAATACCTGTAACAAATTGAAAGTGACAGTATAGCTATTGAGAAATCATGCCCACTCTGCCCATCATGCCTAGATACAAATGGCAGTCAGATGGTTAAGCTGTAGTGAGGATGGTATCGGATTACAATAAATTTCATTTGAACTCATGATTGTGCAATCTTGTTTTAAAAGCCGGTTATGAAGACTCCTTTAATGTTAGTGACATTCACAATAGTGCAAGTGTGACTTAGAAACAAACATTAACTGGAAGAGATTGCTACACACTATTTGGGGATGTTAGGATGCTGATGACACTTTTCCTGCAGGTTAATGAATTATACATACTGTATGTAAATTTGTGCCATGTGCACTGCAGACTGCCAATACAATGGGAATGAATAGAGCTTTTAAGCAACGTGAATCCCAAAATATTTACTTCATGATTCAGATAGACCAAACAACTTTCAAACTTACTTCTATAATCTAATTAGCTAAGTTCTCTTTGTATTTGTTGAAAAGCAAACCTACAGCAAGATAACAAGCTATACCGCTGAAAAATTGGCCATTGCGCACGGAATATGCAGGTCTTCCGTATTACGAGTGGCGGTGGTACGGCTATACCGCTAGCATTTTAGCCTTTACGCAACTCTCCATTCCGCACTCAGAAAATTACTTTTGAGTAAGAGATTTTCATTGTGCCTGTATTACAGGTTGTGAGGTCCGGCTATAACGCTAGCGTTATAACTTATACCGCCATGATCCATTCTGCGATCTGAGACTAGTAGTTATGGATTTTGCAAAACAAAAATGTTTCACAAAACTCAGAACAAAAATTTTACAAAGTACACTAACACCCATAAACTACCTATTAACGCCTAAACCGCCATCCCCTGCATCACAAAAACTATATTAAACTTATTTACCCCTAATCCGCCACCCACCCACATAGCCAACACTAAATAAACATATTAACCAATAAAACTGCCGACTCCCCACATCACCAACACTAAATAAACCCATTAACCCCTAAACCACTGCCACCACATCGCTACTTCTATAAAAAAACCTTGTAACCCCTAAACTGCCAGCCCACCACATCACAAACACTAAACTAAACCTATTAACCCCTAAACCGCCGGCCCCTCACATCGCCAACACTAAACTAAACCTATTAACCCTAAACCGCCGCCCCCCCACATCGCAAAACACTAAATAAAACTATAAAGCCCCAAACCTAACACCCCCCTAACTTTAAATTAAACTTACAATATAACTATCTTAAAATAAATAAAAAACTTACCTGTGGAAAAAAACAACCTAATATTAATCTATAAAAGAACCTATCAATACTATTTAAGGAAAAAAAAAAAATTACAATATTAAAAAATCCTAACACTATGAAAATTTTTTAAAAAACATTACAAAAAAACCCCACTAAAATTACGAAAATTAAAAATAATCTAACATTACGGAAAAAAAACACTAACATTACGAAAAACAAAAAAATAATCTAAGATTACAAAAAAAAATAAACTAAATTATCTGAAATAAAAATGAAACCTAATCTAATAGCCCTATAAAATCAAAAAAGTCACCCTAAAATAAAAACAACCCCTAATATATCAATAAACTACCAATATCTTTTTGTAGGGCATTGCCCTAAGTTAAACAGCTCTTTTACCTACAAAAATTGCAATCAGCTCTTTTGTGCCCATTAAAATAAAAAATGCCGTAATCTAAAAAAAAAACACCCAAAAAGACAAACAAAAAACCTAACATTAACCCCAGAAAATCTACTCACCGTTCCTGAAGTCCGGAGGTCCAGGCGGAGCAAAGTCTTGATCCAGGCGGCGAAGATCTTCTTCCAGGGCGGTACCATCTTCTATCTTCTTCCCGGAGGTGCGGAGCAGTCTTCAGCCATGCGCAGATCCAGAGCGCTGCTCCTCATCTGGAGCGCTGGTCCTCTTCAGCGACGTGGATCCTCCTCTTTATGCGATTGTCCGCCACACACTCAAGCTGCAATGCAAGGCACCCCTTTTATATTGGGGTACCTTTGCATTCCTATTGGCTGAAATATTCAAATTAGCCAATAGGATGAAAGCTGCTTAAATACTATTGGCTGATTTGAACAGATTTATATATAGGGGTTAATATCTTTATTTAGTGTTGGCGATGTCAGAGGACGGCGGTTTAGGGGTTAATAACTTTCATTAGTGGCGGCAATGTCGGGGGGCAGCGTATTAGGGTTATTTAGCCTAGGGATTTATGTTAGGATGTTAGATTTATATATAACTTTATTTTCCCCATAGACATCAATGGGGTTGCGTTATAGCGATCGCCATTCCGCGATCGCAGGTGCTAGTTTTTTTTAACACTTTCTCTCCATTGATATGGGGAAAAACGTGCACGAGCATGTCAAGTCAGGCCTTAGCTTTTGTGCGGTAAGGAGCTTATCGCACAACAAAAGAAGGTTTTTCAGTAACTTGTAATAGTGAGTGCGGTACCGCTAATTTGTTTGCATTATTTACACACCGGCTTTAGTGCAGAACTTGTAATCTTGGTGCTAGTTAGGCCCAGGAGCTGGGAGCTAGTTGCTGAATGGTGGCTGTAAATACCGGTATATGATTCTTGTTATTGGCTTACTGATGTGTTCTTCAGCTAGCTTCCAGTAGTGCATTGCTGCAGTCTCAACAAAAGATACCAAGAGGATGAAGCAAAATTTATAATATAAGTAAATGGAAAGTTTTTTTATAAATGTATGTTCTATCTGAATCATAAAAGTAAAATTTTGCATTTCATGTCCCTTTACTAAATCAACATATATTATACACCTTTAAATGTCTCCTATGGGTATTTCAGAGTGTCTTGCACATGTGCACTATAATAGAATGTTTTTAACTAGTCTTAGAATAGTTACAAAGATGTCTAAAATGCTTTATCAAATGCCTTGGGGTGTTGAATTTGTCAAAACAGGTCTCCAAAAGGAGTTAAGAAGTCTCTCGAAATTAGATTGTGATCACAAAGAACTTTTTGGCCTCATAGTAAAAATAGGGCTTATAGCAAGAAGCCGAGGGTTGCTTTAAATAATTTGAATAAGAAAAATGAGTTAATCATTAAGGGGTCCGATAAGGGAGGAGCTATAGTGCTCCTGGATAAGGATTATTATAGCCAAGAAATCCAGGCTCAATTAGCAGATGGTAAGTGTACAGATTATTACCTAACAACCCTAAAAATTGCATCAAAAAAGTAAATGAGACTGAGAGTTGTGTGTCAAAAGCATTACAAAATGTTTGCTTGATACTAACGAGATAACTCCTGTCCTATATACCCTACCCAAAATACACAGGATAGGGAGGCTCCCCAGGATGCCCAATAGTGGCTAGAATTGGGTATATTCTGTCCAATTCTTCTATTTGTTTGGATAAGTTTCTTAGATCAAGTGTTAAATCTAATTCCTATATAAGAGGCACAGGAGACTTCCTAAATAAAATATGAGAGGTTGGTTTTGATGGGAGTAAAGGAATATTGTCTAGCATGGATGTGGTCAGTTTGTATACATCCATCACACATGAAGCAGGCCTTGGGGCTGTGAATAAAGTGCTCTATAATAATAGTGATGTTAGTGTATTACAGAGACATTTTGTTTTGGAATTACTGGGTTTTGTACTAAGATGTAACTACTTTTTATTCCAAGATAAATACTTTTGCTATGGGTTCCAATGTCGCCCCTACGTATGCAAAAATTTTTATGAATATATTTAAGAAATACTTTGTATATAGCCATCCACTCTCTTTGAGGTATGGCACCACTTGGTGGTGCTACATTGATTACATCTTTGGGTATGGATGGGCGACATTGGAACCCGTGAGAAGTTTCTTTTACACTTGACTATAGCCACACAATATATTCAATTTAAGCTAGTGTCTATTGAAGTTAGTATCAACTTTTTAAACACTAAGGTGTTCAAGTCAGCGAATGGCATATCTGTGGATCTCTATAGCAAGGAGACTGATTGCAATAATTTGTTACACTTCAGTAGTGCACATCCACCCTCTCTTCTTCAATCTTTACCTAATAGTCAATTGTTGCATGTGAGGCGCATTGTATCAGATGAAAAAGTGGTGCAATCTAGATTGATAGAGATTGGGGATGCATTTTTGAGGAGAGGATATCCCTATGAATTGATACAGAGGGGAATCAACAGTACAATGAAGATTCCTCAACAAAATTTCTAAGAGAATAAAAAGGAGAGTAAGGAGACTTCTAGGATTGTCTTTGTCAGCCAGTATTCTCCCCTAAGCAAACAATTTCAAGGGATTTTGCGTAAACATTGGAAGATTTTAAGCACCTGTAAACCTGAAGTTAGAGAATTCCAGTAATACCCGATGCCCGTCTATAAGAGAGGCAAAAACCTTAAGGACACTTTGGTTAGGGCTGATGTGGGTCCAAAAGGGAGATTGGTTCAGGGGTTTATTGGTAAGAGGAGTTTGGGATGCTTTCAATGCTTTGCAATAATATAATACGTGGCACCAAATTTACCCATCCATGTACAGGCAAAAAGTATAATATCAGGGGGTATTTCACCTGTAATAGTAGTATGCTGTATGTCTGATAAAATGCCCATGTGGGTGGGGCTATGTGGGTGAGACCACTCATAAGGTCTGTATTAGGATGAACCAACACAAGAGCAGAATTAAGACTAGACTGTTGGATGCGCCTGGGGAACACCATTTTGTTGCAGCAGGATATAACCTTAGTCAATTAAGGTTCCAGATTTTTGAACAGGTACAACTGCCATGGAGAGGGGGCGACAAAGAGGCTATTCTGAAACAGAGAGAGCTTTACTGGATCTATGAGTTAGGCACTATGTCCCCTGGAGGTATGAATAGGGAGATGCTTTGGACTCCTTACTCTCTTTTGGATTTTTTAGCGTATGTATGATTGAATCTGTGTAATAATGTGGATACAATTTATGCAATCAAATGCTAAGTCTGTGGTAATTATCACAACCAATATTAAGCTTTATACTGAATAGAGGAGGCTGAATATTTTGTACATATGTTTCTATTAAGAGTCTTGATAAAAAAAGTTATTTTAAAGTGGTAATGTATACTGTGTAACACTAGAGGGAATACACAGGTGTATGTTAACCTGGGGGTAATTTGTAGGTGGGGTTTATGTGTATTTAAAGATGGAGAATCATTGGTGTATTTCTATACATGATTAAGGACTGAGGTCCGAAATGTCATATGTATTTGTATTTGGCTCAATAAATTGACATATGAATTGGTGGTGCTGCTGCAACTCTCTTTTTTACCACTGTCTTGTGGAGTTATGGTATAGACCCTGACAGCCTGCACACCCTGACTCCACCTAAGTGCTGAACACTGTTGTTTGAAGGAGCCAAGGTGCGAGAGAGATAGCCAAAAACATGCTGTTGTGACATATTACTTTAAACAACTTTCCAATTTACTTGTATTATTTCATTTGCTTCATTTTCTTGGTAAACTTTTTTGAAGAACAGCAATGCACATGGGTGAGGAAATAACATGAGGCATATATGTGCACCAATCAGAAAACCCCTGAGCCTACCCAGGTATGCTTTTTCAACAAAGAATACCAAGAGAACAAAACAAATTATATCATAGAAATATTTTGGAAAGTTGTTTAAAATTGCATGCTCTCTCAGAATCATGAAAGAAAAAAAAATTGGGTTTATATCCATTTAATTATAATAATAATAATAATAATAATAAAAATGGAAGATGATGCAGGAAGGACTATTTTTAGATGTTTATTTCAAATTAGATTTCTGCACCCTTAGAAGAAGTTTCACCCCCACACCATGAAAACAAAAATCACTATAGTAAAATACTAACTGTGCAGTGACCTTATCCACTGATCTATCTAACAGTGACAGTCATGAATAGGGGGTGTCGGTGATGCAATTACCCAACGCTCCCATTTACACATTTGGAAAGAAGATTTTGCTGTGTATTATGAAATCATCAGAGGACTTAACAAATCATTTATGTCTGGCTTCAATTTCTCCTGCATTTCATGCTTTCCTTGCTCTTTACAGATCATGAGTAAACCGTGATGCATCTTTTTTCTTTATTCATAATTTTATTTTGCTGGACTAATATGTGATTTTCCTTCCACAAATTGCTCTTGCTAAATTCAGAGAAACTTTTGTCAGTTACTCATCTGATGTCAGTCCAGTGCACTTAAAACCAAAAATTGAAGGTCAGAAATCAAAGCATTTTTAAAAATGACTTACATCCTATGAATTTGTTTTATTGAACTGACGCATCCTCTCTGTTTCTATTTTTGTATATATTTAGCTTGTTTTTTTTTGTTTAAAGCAACACTGCACTGAAAAATTAGCTCTCGTGCTTATTAAAGTGCAGTATTTAAATGTGTCAAAAATATTTTTCTACTTGGAAGCATTGTTAAACATTGTTAAATGGAAGCTATATCAGTGGTGTATTGGATATTGGTGGAATTTATGGTACTTTGTTGTTGCCAAATAGGAACACATGTATATGAGCCCTTACTCTAGTCTAATCAGTCACGGTTTAGAAAGTTGCAGGGTCATGTCATTTCCCCAATATTAAATAATGTTGGAAGCACTCCAGCCTCTCTGGAGGGAGTGGAACATGCACAGAATCAGAGGTATTTTACAGCTTAAGTATGCAAAAAAGTAATATATCAAGTTGTATTGTTTTCCTTAACGAGACAGTATACTCCAGAATTTTTATTATTTAAAAAAGATAGATATACTTATGCTCTTATTACCAGCAGTTCTGCCCCTGACCTCAACTTGTATACTGTCTCATACATAATTTGTATTACTATTAGTTAGGAAGTGGTTCACCTCTTCAGCAATCCTTATATAACACTATTGCAACTTCCGCACTAATATGTACTAGTTAGGGGAGTAAAACTACCCACTTAAGCTTCTTCTTAATATATATTCTTGGTAATAGCATTACAAAAAAATAAATTGCTTTGTAATTGTCCTGGCCATAGTGCTATAAATTACATTTGGTTTACACTAAAATATATGGTTCAGCAAAATCCCTCTATGGGTGGGCTGCTTTAGCCAAAGTGGGGATGGCTTGTTTTGTCACTTTACAATTCCGCACAAGGGCAACTTTCTAATTGGGGAAAAATAGTCGGCTCTACTCCTTACAGACAGTCCTAAAATTGCCAAGCCTAAAAGAACACGTGCTGGTGCCTTAGGTTACTTCTACTGAATGTATGTATACATGTGTGTTTGTGTAAATATGTGTGTAATAAATGTATATGTGGTTGTGTGTATGTAATGTGTATGAGTGTGTATGTATGTAATGTGTATGAGTGTGTATGTATGTATACATGTGTGTTTGTGTAAATATGTGTGTAATAAATGTATATGTGGTTTTGTGTATGTAATGTGTATGAGTGTGTATGTATGTAATGTGTATGAGTGTGTATGTATGTAATGTGTATGAGTGTGTATGTATGTAATGTGTATGAGTGTGTATGTATGTATACATGTGTGCTTGTGTAAATATGTGTGTAATAAATGTATATGTGGTTTTGTGTATGTAATGTGTATGAGTGTGTATGTATGTAATGTGTATGAGTGTGTATGTATGTAATGTGTATGAGTGTGTATGTATGTAATGTGTATGAGTGTGTATGTATGTATACATGTGTGTTTGTGTAAATATGTGTGTAATAAATGTATATGTGGTTTTGTGTATGTAATGTGTATGAGTGTGTATGTATGTAATGTGTATGAGTGTGTATGTATGTAATGTGTATGAGTGTGTATGTATGTATACATGTGTGTTTGTGTAAATATGTGTGTAATAAATGTATATGTGGTTTTGTGTATGTAATGTGTATGAGTGTGTATGTATGTAATGTGTATGAGTGTGTATGTATGTAATGTGTATGAGTGTGTATGTATGTAATGTGTATGAGTGTGTATGTATGTATACATGTGTGTTTGTGTAAATATGTGTGTAATAAATGTATATGTGGTTGTGTGTATGTAATGTGTATGAGTGTGTATGTATGTAATGTGTATGAGTGTGTATGTATGTAATGTGTATGAGTGTGTATGTATGTAATGTGTATGAGTGTGTATGTATGTAATGTGTATGAGTGTGTATGTATGTATACATGTGTGTTTGTGTAAATATGTGTGTAATAAATGTATATGTGGTTGTGTGTATGTAATGTGTATGAGTGTGTATGTATGTAAACATTATTTTGCGAATCAGGACAAGTAGATTGTCACAAGGGACAAGTAGATTGGGCTCCCGCTTTAGTCCCTTGGACAAGTAGTTTTAAAAAAAAATTCCACACCCCTATTTTCATTCTTCTCAACATTCGATTGTCCAAAACGAATGTCCATAGGACTATTTGTTCTACCAAATTAATTGCACATTCAGTACATTCTACCATCCCTACTAATAATGCCATTTTTACTACTATTGTTATTGTTACTATTGTTGTATAGGTTGAACTCGATGGACTTCGTTACTATGTTACTATGAAACTGTTTCACTTTGTAGTTCTTATAAAAGAAAAGGTTAGAGGTTCCATTTTAGTGTAAATCTGACAAAAATCGGATTTTGACTCACAGAAATGTTTTCTTTTATATATGTAAAGCCATACGTTTTGTTTGTTTTGTTTCTTTTGCCGTATCTGTATTGCTTGGATTCATATATACTATTTATACCAGTATACCAGATGTCATTTATTTTAATTTGGTTTGTACAAACACTTGAACCTCAATAAAATCTATTTAAATAATAATAAAAAAAAACCTTTATTACCCACTCCCCAGTTTTGCATAACCAACACGGTTATATTAATATATGTTTTACTGAGATAAGAGGTGGCCTTAAAGGGCTTAGCATATGAGTTTAGGTTTTAACAAAGAATACCAAAAGAACAAAGCAAATTTAATGATAAAAATAAATTGGAAAGTTGTTTAAAATTGAATGCCCTATCTGAATCATGAACGTTTAATTTTGACAAGACTGTCCCTTTAATTAAAAAATGTTATGAGGAATAACATTTTGTGTTTACAGTCTGTTTAAACTATATGCATTAAAGGGACATTAAACACCTCAAAATAGCAATATAAATAGTTTAATTACATGTAGTAAAGCAACTTCCCAATATACTTCCCCTATCTTCCACACAGTCATTGGTTGCACATTCTAGTAAGCAATATATAACCATTCCTAATTGGCCTAAACAGAAAAGGTAACCTAAGTTACAATATGGCGACGCCCACTGCTTTATGGACATTAACTTTACCTTTTTTTCAATATTTAAACAACTAATATAATTTTTAAAAAATACATGTACAAATAATTATCAGGCTAATCTTTGCTCTGAATACAACATTCAAGCAATGATGTATTTAGTGTTTAGTGTCCCTTTAATTCAATGTCCTCTATATAAGGCCTAGTATATTTAGTTGGAAGGGGGTAATTTCCCAAAACATGTGTAATTTTGTTAGAACAATTAGTATTGTTTTGCAGGGTCTTATCACCTCTGCTGATGCCAAATAGGCACAGGTAGACAGAAGTGTTAGGGTTGTTAATTTACAATGTTCACTTCTAATTCTCAGAACTGAAAAAGTAATTTTTTTGCATTGAAAAATACTTGTATTCAAAGTTTTTATTTTAGAAAAAAATATATTGTTTATGCAGTCCAGAGATATTCTACACTGATGCAATCACTGTGCAGAGTTTTAAAGGGTCAAGGTTTTAAATCTAAAGGATCCTCTCAAGCTTATTTTGGAGAAAAAATAAAAGACAATGTTCAGAGATAAACTGTATGTACTATTTATAGTTAAAGAGACATGACACCCCAATTTTTTTCTTTATGATTCAGATAAAGCACTGGTTTTCAAACCTGTCCCCAGGCCTCCCTAACATACCAGATTTTAAGGATTACCTCGGGTGAGAGCAGGTAAAATAACCATGTTCACTAATCAGCGGGTTATTTGATCTGTGCTTTAGTTCAGACATCCTCAAAATCTGGCCTGTTATGGAGGCCTGAGGACAGGTTTGAGTTGCATTTCACTGCACTTCAGTGGACAGACCTACCCTTTGGGCAGGATGAGAGGGGCTTCCGCCCAGGGCCCCGCAATGTCAGAGCAGGGGTGAGGTTATGGAAATGTGCACTGTACATCCTTTATTTAGTTTATGAACAAATGTTTTTGGTATCAGGAGGTGTAATATAATAACAAATTATGGAAAAGGGGTGAGCCACACCGTGCACAGGGCATACAGTGGAGAGGAATAAGGGCACTGGGCAGAGGTTTCCGAATAAATATGTTTTGTCAATGGCCCCACAAATGCTAAGGGTGGCCCTGTCAGTGGGAAGTTAGTTTTGAGTTCTATGTCCCTTTAACCATCCAGAGACATTTGAGTTACTGGAGCCTTAACACATAGTAGCTGCCTCTTAGCTGAATGACAGTTTAAACCATAAGCACTTCATCAACCTAAAGATCTCCGATGGGACTTTTATCAATATCTGACAGGGAGGTTTTTTTTTCTCCACAAAAGATTCATTGAAGTTGTGAGACCTCCACGCTTGGGGCCATAATCCAGGTGATGAGTTTAAGATTCCTGGATTCTATATGAAGGTTTTTTTGGCCAAAAACAACTATTTGGCAATGGCATAGTGATTTCTGGCATCCTTCACAAGCAAGTTTAGAAAGACAGCCCATTCAGAAGGAGAGAAAATAGGTCTCTAATACGCAGAGACGCCACTACTGCTGTACGTCTAAGACACTTAAACCCAGATTTTGCTAAATTGTTGTTTTCACTATTACCAATTCCTTTGCCAGAACAGGTTTTTGGTGCCTTTATATAGTGATTTATAATGTACATTCTATCAAAATATATGTTGTATGGTATATGTCATAAAAAAGCTAATAAATCAGCATTACACTAAAATTTGAATTCCCTTAAGCATTTTTAATTATACCTGGTACATACTAGTGTCTATACTAGAGGCTTCAGATCACCTACACTGCAAAATGCTACACAGTGATTTTGTGAGCAGTGCAGAAACTGTTCATTTATATCTGTTCCTTTTTGGCTATAGCAAAAAACAGATCTGAAAACCTGAAAATTTAGTAGGCATATTAATGCAAAATGTGCTTTAATCATTTTTTTTATAAAAGCAGATAACTTGCATTACAGTAATTAATTGCTGAGATCTACAAATGTGTATTTAAGAAAATGACTGCACCTTTAAAATGTTCAAAATTAATTTAACACATTGCTGGTCCTGAAACACACCCAGCTGTGTAATTAGCACTGCTGATTAGATAAGCAGCAGTTTCTGCTTGGGACCAGCAATGTTCTGAGGGTCCAAAGTGGTACTTCTACTATGTGTTTAACCCTTTTGCTGGAGGAGCAGGGTCCCTGGTATTAAAATGGTATGCTCTAACAAATTAAACTATAATGACCTATTACATATAGAAATAAGGATATAACAACTCTGCATCCATCTGCAGTTACATGAGATAAAAGGACAGTATTGGGCATATTTATCTAAAGACCGCTGCTCCATAACCTGTCCGCCTGCTCTGAAGCGGCGGACAGACATCGCCTAAAATCAACCCAATCCAATACGATTGGGTTGATTGACACCCGCTGCAGGGGATGGTATTGCACCAACAGTTCACAAGAACTGCTGGTGCAAAGATAAATGCCAAGAGCGTATGCTGTCGGCATTTATCGATGTGCGGCGGACATGATCCGCTATATTGGATCATGTCTGCTGGCTCATTAATAAATATTCCCCTGAGTGTTGTTGGGGAAAGGTGAAAAGGAGAAATGAGGAGTAGGAGAATGGGAGTTCATATCAAGAAAAACTGTCTTGACAGACAGACTCTATTAAATGCTCTTTGAAAACCCAGCTATTTAGAGAGTCTTACCACCTCTAATCTATAAGATCCTCTTTATTGTAAATTATAAACCAATTCTGCAATTGCAGTTTCTCACTGCTGAAACTATAGTTTACTTGACACGCTTCCCCCCACCTTCTGTATCCTTCACCTGCAAGCTGTAGATTGTTCTGGCACTCTTTATGCTGTATTAATTTGTTATCCAACCAGTAGATTGTAATGGCATGCTTCATGCTGTATGAATGTGTTATTAAACCAGTAGATTGTAATGGCATGCTCCATGCTGTATGAATGTGTTATTAAACCAGTAGATTGTAATGGCATGCTCCATGCTGTATGAATTTGTTATTAAACCAGTAGTTTGCACAGGCACTCTTCATGCTGTATGAATTTGTTATCAAACCAGTAGATTGTACGGTCACTCTTCATGCTGTATGAATTTGTTATAAAACCAGTAGATTGTACTAGCATGCTTCATGCTGTATGAATTTGTTATCAAACCAGTAGATTGTACTAGCATGCTTCATGCTGTATGAATTTTTTATCAATCAGTAGATTGTACGGTCACTCTTCATGCTGTATGCATTTGTTATCAAACCAGTAGATTGTACTAGCATGCTTCATGCTGTATGAATTTGTTATTAAACCAGTAGATTGTAATGGCATGCTCCATGCTGTATTAATTTGTTATTAAACCAGTAGATTGTAATGGCATGCTCAATGCTGTATGAATTTGTTATTAAACCAGTAGTTTGCACAGGCACTCTTCATGCTGTATGAATTTGTTATCAAACCAGTAGATTGTATAAGCACTCATCATGCTGTATGAATTTGTTATCAAACCAGTAGATTGTACGGTCACTCTTCATGCTGTATGAATTTGTTATAAAACCAGTAGATTGTACTAGCATGCTTCAAACTGTATGAATTTGTTATCAATTAGTAGACTGTACGGTCACTCTTCATGCTGTATGAATTTGTTATCAAACCAGTAGATTGTACAGGCACTCTTCATGCAGTATGAATTTGTTATCAACCAGTAGATTGTACGGTCACTCTTCATGCTGTATGAATTTGTTATCAAACTAGTAGATTGTACTAGCATGCTTCATGCTGTATGAATTTGTTATCAATCAGTAGATTGTACGGTCACTCTTCATGCTGTATGCATTTGTTATCAAACCAGTAGATTGTACGGTCACTCTTCATGCTGTATGAATTTGTTATCAAACCAGTAGATTGTACAGGCACTCTTCATGCTGTATGAATTTGTTATCAAACCAGTAGATTGTACAGGCACTCTTCATGCTGTATGCATTTGTTATCAATCCAGTAGATTGTACAGGCACTCTTCATGCTGTATGAATTTGTTATCAAACCAGTAGATTGTACGGGCACTCTTCATGCTGTATGAATTTATTATCAAACCAGTAGATTGTACTGGCATGCTTCATGGTGTATGAAATTGTTATCAAACCAGTAGATTGTACTGGCATGCTTCATGGTGTATGAAATTGTTATCAAACCAGTAGATTGTACTGGCATGCTTAATGCTGTATTAATTTATCAAACCATTAGATTGTATGGTCACTCTTCATGCTGTATTAATTTGTTATCAAACCAGTAGATTGTATAGGCACTCTTCATGCTGTATTAATTTGTTATCAAACCAGTAGATTGTACAGGCACTCTTCATCCTGTATTATTTTAGATTGTACAGACACTTTTCATGCTGTATTCATTTGTTATCAAACCAGTAAACTGTATGGGCACTCTTCATGCTGTATTAATTTGTTATTAAACCAGTAAACTGTATGAGCACTCTTCATCCCTGTATTAATTTGCTATCAAACCTTTAGACTGTATGGGCACTCTTCATCCTGTATTAATTTGCTATCAAACCTTTAGACTGTATGGGCACCCTTCATTCTGTATTCATTTTTTATCAAACCTGTAAATTGTACAGCCACTCTTTGTGCTGTATTAAATTATCAAACCTGTAGATTGTATGGGCACTCTTCATCCTGTATTAATTTGCTATCAAACCTTTAGACTGTATGGATACTCTTCATCCTGTATTAAATTGTTATCAAACTAGTAGATGGTACGGGCACTCTTCATCCTGTATTAATTTGTTATTAAACCAATTTTATCAAACCAGTAGGTTGTACTGGCACTCTTCATCCTGTATTAATTTGTTATCAAACTAGTATATTGTATGGGCACTCTTCATCCTGTATTAAATTGTTATCAAATATTGAAATATTATATATATATATATATATATATATATATATATATATATATATATATATATATATATATATAAAATGGAAATATTAAAAAAAAATAATATAAATGATTAAAAATTATTAAACATACTGTAAAGTATTCTAAATAATGAATACAATATATCTATATAGTTTACAGTATGTTTATTCATTTTCTTTCACAGTTATTAATTTAACTGTGTGTTTAACAGCCATAATCTAAACATTTGTGCATGTATTTTTTATTATTATGGCCCTTTAATATAAAATAAATTCATTGAGTACCTCACTAATGCAACTAGTGCTTTGGAATTTGTATACAATGTAATACAATATACATAATTATGATGATGATAATTTGACAATAAAAATAATAACATCACCATTGAGCATCTATTATGCAGAAAAAATCTATTTCTGATCAGGGATATCATAAGCTTTGTATGTTCAACTTGTATAACTGACTCTTCCCATGCCTCAATTTGTCCAATAGCCAGATATAAACATATAAATATCTACACTAGTTTCTAAGTTGAAAATATGAAAGAATGAAATGTCATACAGAACCAGGGAATGACAATTTGTTTTGATATAAAATGAAACACATTTTTTTACCATTTAATGGCAGTTAAGGCAGCAATATTGGATGCAAGATCACCAAGATTACCAACTCTTTATATTAATTGGGTGGACATTTGATGACAAGATGTAAGAGAAGGAAGCATGAAAATTCAACTACACCCGCTAAACAAAATTTCAGCCTCTAACACTAGGGCCTAAGAAGGTCAATCAGTTACCATTACATTAATTTACATTAGTAATAACTAGTCTAAAATAGTCTGGTCACTGGTGCCCCACTGAAACCAAGCTTGATTGTCCCTGAATATAGAAGGCATAATAACCAGACTAAGGAAAGATATTAGCTAGTTACTACAAGGTGCAGGTCATATGACAGGGATTGCAATAGCAGTCGATTCCAATATCCCTGCCTGTAGAGATCCTTTTTGTTCAGTTGAGTTGAAGAACCGATGATTATATTAAACGGCCCAACACCTTTGGTACCTTGATAAAGTGCATAACCACTAGGGCCTATAGGCTTGCATTATTTAATGACCTGTTTAGTTTCAGGTATATAGTAGAAGTGATAGCAATGTTTTTATATATATATATATATATATATATATATATATATATATATATATATATATATATATATATATATAAACATTCTCTAGTTAGGACATGGATTTTAATTGACTCTTTTTAATTAGGTTTTTGATAACCTTCAAAGATTCTCAGCATTTTTATTTTTAGTTGGAACATACATTTAATTTGACCCTTTTAGTGATTTAGTTGGGCAGTCTTAAAATACTGTCAGCATTTCAAAGATTGACAATATTTGTGTATAACCTGGAGAGATTAACACATTATTTATTTGTTTCAATGTTTTGTGGGGATTCAAGATACTTTTGGCTGGTTCATTATATAAATTTGTCAAGCCTTGCACTAAGTAGACTCAAAGAAAATGTAATCTCATCAGTCTTAATTTTATGCACCTAATTATTGGAATGTTCAAGTTCTGTCCAAACACATAAAACCCAAATGATGTCTGGATTAATGTCCTCACTTGCTGGTAATTCTGAAATCTCTGTAAACTCTGCACCCTCACACAACATAAAACAAAAAAATGGCACATATTCTAAACAAGAAATGTAACTATCGATGACTCTCGTTCCAATTAGAATTCCCATGCAAATTGTGTAACATGAGTTTTCCATGGGTTTTCAATTTCAAAGCCATTCCAATTCACTTGAAAACTCTTATTATCAACTATTAACCATAAGGTTTTATTTTCACACATTTGTAACTTGATAACATCCCCTGCACATTGCATGAGGAGAATGCAAAAATGGTATTCCAATCAATATGTAAGCACTATATCGCGACCACGTTAATGTATTTCATCATAAGCTTCAATGAAAAATGGAAAAAGAAACTAACACCCTTATTCGTGCACAAACCCAGTCACATTTTCTAAAATTCGCTAATCCAATACGAAATATTAATATTTCACATTTCAGTATTTTTCACCTAGAATATGTTCTATTTATTTGCAGAAACATATATATCCTATCCTATCCTTATTGTTTTTTATGTGTTTATCTACATGTAGCTATTATATAATTTTCTATTTAAAACAGCTTTTCATATTTAAATAGTGTATTTTCCTATAAATTGCAATGAGTTTATATATCCCAACATTTCCCAGAGGTTTTCTAGGACAGGGAGGTACGATGGAGCATGTTGCACTTAGTGGCCCACTGGTAGTTGGTGGGTGGAGCCTCAATATGTGGGACAGACATCATTATTATGAAATAGGCTGGGTGAAGTCAAGTCTTGTAAAGAGCAGGACCAGAACAGTTCCTTGAAATGGTTTTTTTTACCTAACTGGAGAAGATATAGGAGGAACAGTAGGCAGGCTTCCTATCCTGTGACAATCCTGTAAGATCCAGGACTAAAAAATAAAATAATCACCTGAGCAGCTGTACCATGATTTTGTCCTGAAATTCTGATTGAGCAGAATCCAGGCTGTTTTCATTCTGCTGGTAAAGCTTGTACTGAGAGTTAGAATAACTAATCATACTCCACCTCCCTATTCTGGGTTGCTTTATTCAGTAACAGAATTTATTTTATTTAGTAGTAATCTGAAATTTAGGAACACATAAAGTAAAGAATCATTAACACAATGAAAATAAATGGCAAAACGTATATTTATGTGGCCTTCTTTAGAATACAAAATGGAACTGATTTGCTTTCATACTTTCTCCATACCTGTTGCTAGATATAACTATGTATTCATGCAACTGCAAATCATGTGTCAGTTTGTGTTAATATTGTTGGTGAATTATAATATTTTTATCTTTTTATATGTCTACTCATTATTGCTTGTGGAGTTGCTCAGTTTAGTTCTTTCCTGCTAGATGTGTCTTCACACTTTATGAGTACATCTTACAAACTTCTACTCTTTATATTTCTTGATTTTATTTGCTTTGTCTTTAGAGTCATCATGCTGAAAGAAAATGTTTGATATACATTAAGTAATTTCCCTGACTGTGCAGCATAATGATTTAAGATTTGTAGATACATATGAGCATTCATTATTGCATAAGTTTAATCAATATCACCTACAGTGTTGGCCAAATGTACTACAAAACCATGACTCTGCTGTGTTTAACAGAAAGCTGAAGACAGGTATCAATTTACTTCTCACCAACTCTTCTTCTGACATATTAACTCAACTTCTTCTGACATATTGACCTTTTGGTGTTTTGGAAACCACAATCTCTTTTGTGTGTTGCCTTTCTGCAAGAATGATTTCTTGGCTGCAACAATCCATTCCAGACTATTTGTTGTATTATTTTATGGTCAATATGCGCACTTTGGTACCACGAGACTCTGCTAGATACTGAGCAAGCAAGTTACTACATTTTCTTCCCTACCTTAAATATTGTTCATCAGATGCAAATAGTGCTTTGGCTCTTCCACTGAGCCTTTTGTTCTCAGATTGCACAGTTTCTTCACACTTTTTAATGTTGGCTTAGGCACATCATCTTAAAAGCTGATTGAGAGAGATATTGGTCACTGATAACTTTTTTTTTCACAACCACTCATGATAGCATTCATTTTAAGACATCTTGTTTGGGGATGGCTATGGTCACTTGACTGAAAAAATTAATCTATGGATGCTGGATAAGAGAAATTTAGAAACATGTACTGACTACTTGAAAATCAATTTTAATCTCTTTCAAAGGCCAAATTTCCGTACATGTTCAGTTTACCAGTCAATAAACACTCACGGAAATTCCTTTTTATTGAAGAGTTTCAGTATTACAGAAATAAAAATGTTACGTCCCAGTAACAGGTTCAACATTACTACAATTCAGTAATGCAAGTTTTTAATAGTACAATCTTTACAGAGTTGATACATAACTTATCATATGGGCACTATCGCATATGAATTCAAACCTGTAAGAGATGTGTTTAATATTTTACTAAAATAGATGAATATATATATATATATATATATATATATATATATATATATATATATATAAACAAAAATAAAAAAATTAGCTTCCCTCTATAAAAAAGAGATGTTTCACTTTAACCAATTATAATGTGGCAGGAAGGAAATAATAGAGTTTGAAACAAGTTATATTATATATTGGAAACATATATGTACAAATATTATAATAGAAGCGGTATGTTTTAAGGGAAACTGCGCAGAGCCAGAGAGTCTCTGGTCATAATCAGAAAACACCAGAGTACTCTATCGGGGGGGGGGGGGGGGGGGGGGGGAGACCATCCATTTAATAAAGCTAAAGTGCTCTTATAAGACCTGTTAGCAGAGAAGGGTTACTAGTGTGTTTATTATGGTTAGAATTCATATTCTATGCAGTTGTCGTTATATGGAGCATGTGAGTCCGACAGCATATATTAGGAGTATATAGTCATGAAGCACAGTTCTATAATGTAATTTATGCAGTGATCTGCTATTGGATCAAATAAAATGTAAAAAGAGTGTGGTTTTTCTCTATCTAATGTGATTAAACACTGCTGACAGGGTATGGGCCCTATACCCATCAGAAGGTGGATCGCAAAATGAAATAGTTATCTGTTTTTAAGAGAGAGTAAAAAAATAACTCTGCAAAATTAAGAAAAGGTTTAGTGTGCAGGTTCGTATGTTACATATAATACACATTTTCTTAGAGCGCACAGATAGATAACCACCATCTAAATAATGATAAGTTAGAGCTATATACATGGAAATGGTAGGCATATTATACATTTTACTTGCCTCTTTTAGCATAATTAGTTATCAAATCATAGAAAAGTACCCTCATGATGTTATTATTCAAAACCCAAAGGAGTCAGGACTCTTAAGTGGTAGGTATTTTAGGACTAAAGCTAGCCTATATATCTAAGTCTCCTAATCTGAGAGTAGCTTCAGAGATCCGGTCGTTACTGGGTTGGCCACATATGTGCTTACTATAAAGTCAAGAGAGGCAGGGAACTTGATGTGTGGAATTGCCAGGGAATAGGACAATGAGTGAGGTATTCCTAGGTATAATAAGAATTGAATTGAGGCAATCAGATAATATATATGCCTATTGAAACCCTCCAAAAAGTTAAATAAGTAAATTATTAAGGCAACAACCAACAGAATGATATAATAGCTCTACTCAAGGTTTACTCAAGGTTCCACTTAAATATTTTACCAAGTTAAAATAAAGTAGTATCATCACACAAGTCTCAGGTTAGTCGAACCACCATTATTCAAGCCTTCGGGCTATCATGTTAAAACAGGACAAAAGTCTTGTGTGAGGAGCAGGAGAAGAGTTCATCAACCCACACCAAATCTTGGAAACGTCTCACCAGAAGCCACCATCTAATGCATACTCGAGATTAGCATAACCACAAAGATTTCACAGCAGTAAGCTGTAGAGGAGAAAAAGGTGGTCCTTAATTGTCCCTGAGGTTGATCCACTAAACTACATCCAGCAGTGAAAGCAAAAGGTGCAGTCTCAGGGCCAGCACATATCTTATAGGTAAGCATTGAATCGTAATGCCGAGTCCCTCCAGGCAAGTCCATAGGGAAATTAACAATCAGTTCTGGTCCCATAGTTAGTGCCCTCGCTACAGTGGTAGTAGCTGCTGTAAGATCATCCTTCTGATCATATAAATAGCATAGGTCCTGCTCCTGGGGTTTAGTCGCATTCTCCACAGCACTGGCATCGCAAAGCAGAGGGAGAAATTTCAAGACATGGCAGTTATCTGTGGTTGATATGCATGCTGTTTCCAAAGTTAGGTTTGGTAGTGAGCTATGATCTCTCATGGGACATGTCGGCTCTTTAGGCAACCGTAATACAGGGTTCATAGCAGGACTACCCTTTACTTCTTTACCTATAGGTTTGCATGTATCACAGCTTAGCCTCTCTCTACAGTGATAGGTAGTAGCGTCCACTTGTTGGAGGGAGCTAAAATGGTGGCACAAAGTCTAGGAAGCTGGTGTATCTATATAGTTGCCCTATTAAATGGTAGTGTCAGTATTTTTCAAGTTAAAAGCAATATGCCAATCAGCCGCTTGTGCAGGCGTACCCAATTACCTGCTGCTGTGTCTTCACAACACTCACGCAGTACCAGCACTAGGTTGGAGAAGTGATTATGAAGGAGCTGCGCCACAGCCAACCCCCAGTCGTCCAAGCCCTCCATCATGGCTATACTTCTGACACACTCACAGAGCCAGGAATGTCCACTCAAGAGCTCCCAAGGTCTGCAGTATTTCTATGTATTATAAGGATCCCCTTGTAATGTATATAGGGTTTTTAAATACAAATAAACATTATTTTTTATCATGTTAGAGCCAGGAGCTCTTCACACGCACATCTGATTCCTTTGGCAGTTGGCTCTGCCGCCCTGAAATTCCTCTTTTAAACTTTGAAATCTCTATTTGTCAAAAGTATGAGAACTATAATGAAACTAATACTATTTTTACAAATGGCAATTTTAAAATTACTCAAAACTATATAAGATTGTTTATTGCACACACATTATGACTTATTAGATTAATAAGCGTATTTACAATAAAAGTGCAATCAGCTGATATCTTTTACTTTCTCTTTGGCAGCATACTGTGAATGTCTGTGAACCCCCCTCAACCTCCAACACACACAAACATAAAAGGCCTGAAAAAATACCTTTTATAACAATTTTTATTAAATTGAATTTTTTATTTTATAATAAAGTCATAATTCAAACAGTGGCACTTCTGGTGGATTTTAAGGCCTAACAAGTAAAGGCAAAAACCATCTAAGATAAATATAACATTTTTGGCGTACATACTTTTATTGATTGGAATGGGTACTGAAATTAGGAAAAATAACTTTGAATGTTAAAATAATAACATAAATATCTCATATAACAAATATTTTATATACACATATATTACATTATTAAAATATTCAATTACATAAAATATTTTTAATATTAGATTATTAATCAATGTAGAAAAGTTAACATATTAGAGTTAGTCAACTGTAAATAAAAGTAAATCAGCTAGATTACAAGTCTGTGCTATGGTATTGTCAGCGTTTAAACAGCACTGTAGCCATTACAAGTCTTGTCGGTATAGGTGTACCGCAAGCCTTTTAGCCTGTAATGCAACGTCAGTACCGCACTCGTAAAAATTACCTTTTTTCATGGGATTCCCATAGTGCTGGTATTACGAGTTTTGCGTTCTGGCAAAAAAAACGGCGTTACAGCCTAAAACGACAAGATCCATACCGCCACCTAAAGTCAGTAGTTCACTAAACACCCATAAAATACCTATTAACCCCTAAACCGAGGCCCTCCCGCATCACAAATACTATATTAAACTTATTAACTCCTAATCTGCCGCTCCCGACATCACCGCCACTAATTTTTTTTATTAACCCCTATTCCACTGCTCCCTGACATCGTCACCATTATAATAAACTTATTAACCCCTAAACTGCCGCCTTTCCACATTGCAAACACTATTTAAATATTATTAACCCCTAATCTGCCATCCGCCCACATCACCCCCACTATACTAAAGTTATTAACCCCTACACAGCCCCCACTATAATAAACCTATTAACCCCTAAACCGCAAGCCCCCACAACAAAATATACTAAAGTAAACTATTAACCCCTAAACCGAAAGCCCCCACATCGCAATAAACTAAATTAAACTAGTAACCCCTAAACCTAACCATAACCCTAATTTTACATTAAAATTAATAGATTACAATTTCCCTATCTTAAATTAAAATTTACCTGTCAAATTAAAAAAACTAAGTTTAAACTATCAATTAAACTAACTATCAATTAAATTAAAATAAACTACACATTAAAAAAATCCTAACACTACTCTAAAAATTACAAACGACCTAAATACAAAAAATAAAAAAGAGAAAATTACAAAAAATAACAAACACTAATGTACGAAAAATAACAAACGAAATTATTAAAAATAAAAAAGAATTACACCTAATCTAATAGCCCTATCAAAATAAAAAAGCCCACCCAAAAAAAAAAAAAAAAATAGCCTTCAATAAACTACAAATGGCCCTTAAAAGGGCCTTTTGTAGGGCATTGCCCTAAGTTAAACAGCTCTTTTACCTGTAAAAAAAAATATAAAGACCCCCCAAACTGTAAAACCCATCACCCAACCAACCCCCCAAAATAAAAACCTAACTCTAACAAAAACCTAAGCTACCCATTGCCCTGAAAAGGGCATTTGGATGGACATTGCCCTTAAAGGCATTTAGCTCTTTTACATGCCCAAACCCTAAAGTAAAAAAAAACCAACACAAAAAAAACCTTAAAACTAACCACTAACCCCCGAAGATCCACTTACAGTTTGATGTCCCGCTTAAACGATCTTCATCCAGGCGGTGAGAAGTCTTCATTCAGGCAGCCTCTTAAGTCTTCATCCCAGAGGCGAAGTCCTCATCCAAGCAGCGAGAAGTATTCATCCAGGCAGCCTCTTCAATCTTCACCCAGGCTGCAATGCAAGGTACGCGATCCAAGATTGGCGTCCCTTGCATTCCTATTGGCTGAAAAATTTGAATCAGCCAACAGGAATTAGAGCTGCGAAAATCCTATTGGCTACTCAAATCAGCCAATAGGATTTAAGCAGCTCTAATTCTATTGGATGACAAATCAGCCAATATAATGAGAGCTGCTTAAATCCTATTTGCTGTTCAAATCATTTTTATTATTTTTGATAATTTGTTTGTTATTTTGTGTAATGTATTTTTTTAGGGGGCACTTATAGATTAAGCTTTTTTTTTTTTTTTTTAAAGGGTATTAGAATAGGAATAATTTTTTTTTTTTTATATATAATTTTGTTTATTTTTTCTGTAATGGTAGGTTTTTCTATTTTTTGTAATGGTATTTTTTTATTTTTTGTAATTTTAGGTTTTAGTGTAAGGTAGCTTAGGTTTTATTTGACAGGTAATTTTGTATTTATTTTAACTAGGTAGTTATTAAATAGTTAATAACTATTTACTAACTAGTCTACCTAGTTAAAATAAATACAAACTTACGTGTGAAATAAAAATAAAACCTAAGCTATTAGTTATATTGTTTAGCACAAAATAGCAAGAGCACTACACTAATGAAGAGGGAACGCTCGATTTGGTATCAGAATATATAGAAAAAAAATTTCCCCAAATTATTTAACGTCAAAGTATCCTTCTATATGACTATATTTGGATACTAACATATACTTTTTTAAATATATTCAGTCATGTATTTTTAATGGGTATCTAGATCTATACCTTGAGAGCTTGTGCAAGGAACTACACTAGTTACAAATATAGTCTATGTCCCAAGGCGGGATAGAGACTAAAAGAATGCACTTTAGTAGCACTTCTGTTCCCATAGAAAGGGTTATAATTTGAATGAAAATTTCAATAATTACCACTTAGAACCAGGGGGTTGATGGGGGAAATGTAAAACATAGCTTTTATTAACACTATACTAGATAAAAAATATATTGAGTAGATGTGTGTACTTTAAAAACACATAACAACTTGATCAATAATGGGGATGACTTGAAATATCTTGTAGGTAAATTACCTCGGACCTAAAATACTGTTTAGATATACACGTATTAAGTTTGGTGAATCTATCAAGTAAATAGTATATTCTTATTCATCACTGTAATGCACCACTATAGGGTTCAAAATTCCTTATGCACTTATTATTAACTTGTGAGATTGAGTAACCGTATATAGAGTAAATATGGGTTAGGTAAAGAGATTGGTTTAGGAGAATATACCTTGAAGGAGGATATTGGTTTGTATCCCTTATTATTCTTTCCTTAGATATTAAAACTGTCCCACAATAGTTGGAGATCAATAGTATAGGGACTTATCTCTCAATGGAATACTCCTAAATGTTGTATTCAATTGTACTTGTTTTAGGTAATATCAAGGGAGGTAGGCTTTTGTATATATGAGTCATTCACTCCCTTTATTGAAATACTAAGTCCCTAAATGATTGTAGATTCTAAATACGGATAAATCTCGATTCTTATCTAATAATTCATGTTACAATATTTTATAGTGTTTGACCATCTATAAGGTAAATAATACATATTCAATATTCCATTTTATTTTTTGATGGAGTATGAAAAATGGCTGAAATTGCCTAAATATATGTACTTATGTTTATAGTATATGATTTGATTGATGTTGTAACATAAATTTTAGAAGGATTAAATTCATGTATAACATGTAGCAGTGCTTGGTGTACTTTAGCGTAACTTGTCTTCCAGAATAAGAGCTTGCGTTTAATTAATAGTGGTATTCTTATTTCACTGGTTTTTATCTTCAGTGGTTATGGTCTGAATTGACAATGATGAATAGTTACCATGTAACTGAAAAGATTACAATTTGTGGCATATGTTATCAGGCTTAACTAATGTTGTATCTGATGGTATTATACAGGTGTTTGGTAATACTGTTATATTGTACTCGCCCTCAGGTTATAGATATTAGTGGACTGCCTTAAGTTGCAGCTGCCACTTCTTGTATTGTGATGTCTCAGATGTAATGATTAAGATTGCTAAGCTGAGACAAGCTCACCGCTGTCAAGTATGCTGCACCACAATAGCTGGCCTCTAGGATATGCGGCATTCGATTTTGACATATGAGGAGCACTATTTTTGAGTATTTAGCTTAATAATTTGTTCTAGTTTGCGTGTAGCAATACTCATAAATACCAATACCAAATCTGTCACCTCTTGTATTATGGTGTTTCAGATTAAATAATTGAGATATCTAAGGTGAAACAAGCTCACCGCTATAAAGTATGCTACACCACAATAACTAGCCCCTTCAAGTGCTCTATTTCCACACGGCCCGCACAAATACATATGTCTGCAGCTAGCCGTTTTAACAATTGACAATTAAGTATAAGCAGTGTTGTTACCACTGCACTGGCTGAAGCTGCCGCTGTGAGTGGCTGGCCGTTATAGCTTTGTAACAGTAACAGGTGACTTGCCCTGGACATATGCCAAAGCGGCCACTGTGAGGTACTAGCGATTATAACTTTATGATATTAACAAATAATTTTCCCTTCAACATGTGCCATTATCTATTAACGATGTTATTTGAGGTACTAATATGGTCCTTAAAATTAAACAAGTTGCCACTAGATTTATAGGCTATTTCGAGTTTGTTATGCCATTAAAAAAGAAAACAGGGTATTAACAGATACCCATCCCTAACATGTTTCGCCGATAGCGTTTCAGCTTTTTCAAAGGTGACGCGCGCAGGCGTCTGAGGGTATTTAAATGTATAGACATCAGCCCATTGGTTTAACCTGGACCTATCATAAGACTCAGAAAGCTGGAGGAGGCGTAATCTAAACAGGATTGACATCTGTATGTGAAACATTTTGCCGCACTCTATAATGGACATTATTTGACTGAGTGACACAATTTTGGGAGCAAGAAACAATGTAGAGTATACTATCCACGGTGGAATTTATGTTAATTCTTGCTGAAAATCATGCAATATTAATGAATTATATTGAAGGCGTGTATACACATCCATACATTTAAAGGATTCTCAGAATGAAGTATACTGCTAGAAGTGCGTTAGATATTTTATTCTTGCCCAAAGTCAAAGAACATTAGTTATATTGTAGCTAGCTTAGGTTTTATTTCACAGGTAAGTATGTATTTAGTTTTAAATAGGTATTATTTAGTTAATAATTGTAAATTTAATTTAGATCTATTTTAATTATGTTAATGTATATAAATATAGCAATTTATATACAAATGTTGGTTATGCAAAATTGGGTATTGGGTAAAAAAGGGAGTATCTATCTTTTTAAACAATCAAAATTCTGGAGTATACTGTCCCTTCAAACTGTGTGTGTGCTAGAAATACTAAGAAACTGCACCGGCTAGTAACCCCTTTAGCATACTCTCTATGATCCACTGAGAGTTCTATAAAGTAGGTCCTCAGTATCTGATGTGACAAAATCTACCATCACACACTTGATCATACAAACGATTTTAAAAATGCATTAAAATCAACTACTAGCTTATTTTTTTATGGAATATTTATATTTAATATGAAATATTTCATATTAAACTACTTTTAACAAAGTATTGTTGTACAATTAGGCAAAATTAAAGGTATAGGAAAGCCAAAATTAAATATGCATTATTTAGATAGAGCATGCTATTTTAAAACACATTTAAATTCATTTCTATTTTCAAATGTACTTTGTTCTCTTAGGCCTAGATTTGGAGTTTTGCGGTAGCCGTGAAAACCAGCGTTAGAGGCTCCTAACGCTGGTTTTAGGCTACCGCCGGTATTTGGAGTCAGTCAGGAAAGGGTCTAACGCTCACTTTTCAGCCGCGACTTTTCCATACCGCAGATCCCCTCACGTCAATTGCGTATCCTATCTTTTCAATGGGATCTTTCTAACTCCGGTATTTAGAGTCGTGTCTGAAGTGAGCGTTAGAATTCTAACGACAAAACTCCAGCCGCAGAAAAAAGTCAGTAGTTAAGAGCTTGCATTCTATTGGCTGATCGGAACAGCCAATAGAATGCGAGCTCAACCTGATTGGCTGATCGGATCAGCCAATCGGATTGAACTTGATTCTGATTGGCTGATTCCATCAGCCAATCAGAATTTTCCTACCTTAATTCCGATTGGCTGATAGAATCCTATCAGCCAATCGGAATTCGAGGGACGCCATCTTGGATGACGTCCCTTAAAGGAACCGTCATTCGTCGGGAAGTCGTCGGAGAAGAAGGATTGATCCGCGATGGAGGTCTTCAAGATGGAGCCGGTCCTCATCGGATGAAGATAGAAGATGCCGCTTGGAAGAAGATGGATGCCGGTCCGGATCTACTCTTCTTCCCGGATAGGATGAAGACTTTGGACCCTCTTCTGGACTTCTTCAGCCGTCGGATTATGGATCGCCAGCCCCCTCTTGGGTTGGATGAAGATATCGGAGCCAGGACGGATCGGTGTGATACCCGGTGAGGTGAAGACAAGGTAGGAAGATCTTCAGGGGCTTAGTGTTAGGTTTATTTAAGGGGGGTTTGGGTTAGATTAGGGGTATGTGGGTGGTGGGTTGTAATGTTGGGGGGGGGGGTATTGCATGTGTTTTTTTTACAGGCAAAAGAGCTGAATTTCTTGGGGCATGCCCGCAAAGGGCCCTGTTCAGGGCTGGTAGGGTAAAAGAGCTTTGAACTTTTGTAATTTAGAATAGGGTAGGGCATTTTTTTATTTTGGGGGGCTTTGTCATTTTATTAGGGGGCTTAAAGTAGGTGTAATTAGTTTAAAATTGTTGTAGTATTTTTCTAATGTTTGTAAATATTTTTTTATTTTTTGTAACTTAGTTCTTTTTTATTTTTTGTACTTTAGTTAGTTTATTTAATTGTATTTATTTGTAGATATTGTATTTAATTCATTTATTGATAGTGTAGTGTTAGGTTTAATTGTAGGTAATTGTAAGTATTTTATTTAATTTATTTATTGATAGTGTAGTGTTAGGTTTAATTGTAACTTAGGTTAGGATTTATTTTACAGGTAAATTTGTAAGTATTTTAACTATTTTAGCTATTAAATAGTTCTTAACTATTTAATAGCTATTGTACCTGGTTAAAATAAATACAAAGTTACCTGTAAAATAAATATAAATCCTAAAATAGCTATAATATAATTATAATTTATATCGTAGCTATATTAGGATTTATTTTACAGGTAAGTATTTAGCTTTAAATAGGAATAATTTATTTAATAAGAGTTAATTAATTTCGTTAGATTTAAATTATATTTAACTTAGGGGGGTGTTAGTGTTAGGGTTAGACTTAGCTTTAGGGGTTAATACATTTATTAGAATAGCGGTGAGCTCCAGTCGGCAGATTAGGGGTTAATGTTTGAAGTTAGGTGTCGGCGATGTTAGGGAGGGCAGATTAGGGGTTAATACTATTTATTATAGGGTGCGGATTAGGGGTTAATAACTTTATTATAATAGCGGTGCGGTCCGCTCGGCAGATTAGGGGTTAATAAGTGTAGGCAGGTGGAGGCGACGTTGTGGGGGGCAGATTAGGGGTTAATAAATATAATATAGGGGTTGGCGGTGTTAGGGACAGCAGATTAGGGGTACATATCGATAATGTAAGTAGCAGCGGTTTACGGAGCGGCAGATTAGGGGTTAATAATAATATGCAGGGGTCAGCGATAGAGGGGGGCGGTAGAATAGGGGTTAATAAGTGTAAGGTTAGGGGTGTTTAGACTCGGGGTACATGTTAGAGTGTTAGGTGCAGACGTAGGAAGTGTTTCCCCATAGCAAACAATGGGGCTGCGTTAGGAGCTGAACGCGGCTTTTTTGCAGGTGTTAGGTTTTTTTTCAGCTCAAACAGCCCCATTGTTTTCTATGGGGGAATCGTGCACGAGCACGTTTTTGAGGCTGGCCGCGTCCGTAAGCAACTCTGGTATCGAGAGTTGAAGTTGCGTTAAATATGCTCTACGCTCCTTTTTTGGAGCCTAACGCAGCCATTCTGTGGGCTCCAATACCAGAGTTATTTTAAAGGTGCGGCCAGAAAAAAGCCCGCGTAGCTAACGCACCCCCTTGGCCGCAAAACTCCAAATCTAGGCCTTAGTATCCATTGTTGAAAAATATTATGTACATATCCTACACTAGTGGGAGCTAGCTGGTGATTGGTGCCTGCACACATTTGTCTCTTGTGATTGGCTAACTAGATGTGTTCAGCAAGCTCTCAATAGTAAATGGTTGCTCATTCAGCAAAGGGTATCACTGGAATGAAACATATTAGAAAATAGAAGTAAATTGGAAAGTTGTTTAAAATTGTATGTTTCATGTCCCTTTAATTTATTAATTAAGTTATTTTATGTCCCTTTAATTAATTAATTAATGGCATGCACAATTAACTAACTGATATAAATGTAACTAACTGATGCACTAAATTAGTAAAGATGTATAGAACACTATTTTGTTCTGTTCATCAAATGCAGGTTTTTTTTTATTATTAAATAAAAAACATCCAAAGTGAAAATAAGTAAAAAAAAAAAAAAAAGGTTCCTTTTCTAGAAATGTGTCAGACATGACTCACGTCTCCTTTGCTATTTTGTTTATCCTAACCACATTTGTAAATGACTTTGATTGTAAAGACTCTGTTTGGGGAATTCTGTGCTCCTTTATAAACAGATGTCAGGATCAGAAATAGTTCCATTACATTCCATTCTGCTAAATAATCCAAGATATACTTGAGTTAAGCATATGGCAAACTGCAGAAGAAAATAAAACATATTATCCAAAGTCATATTTAAGTAAACAAATGCAAATCTGAATATTCAGTAAACAAAATTTCTCTTACCCAATTATAACTTTTTATATATAGTATATACAGTATATATATTTATGTACAATATATATATATATATATATATATATATTCAAAATGTTTATTATTATTATTATTATTTTACACATATTTATTTTATTTTATCAGATATAGGAAAAAAATTATATTTATTTAATGCAAAATATTAGATGTGCATTTTTTTAGTAAGGAATGCACATTTATTAGCTGATATCTCCAATTCTCTAAGCTAAGTATTTTAGTCGCTACAGGTGAACTTTTTCACCTGTAGCAGTGGAACATATACATTCGTTTAACAAAAACAAATATAAATGTTCGATGAATTTCTAATATTCGTTTAGTTGAAAACAAGACTAATACCGAACAGCACGGGCGCCGAATATTCCAAATAGGAAGTATTTTGAATATTAGGAATGAAAGATTTGGCTGAACTGAACATTTCGCCCGTGCACATATCTACAAAATATACGTTGGGGTAGATTTACCAAAGGTCGAGTGGACATGATTCGCTGTAGCGAATCATGTCCGCTCAACCCCACTAAATGCCGACTGCATATGGATAGGGATGATTTCAGTCAGTCTCCTAAAAGGTGGCGGAGAAGTTAACGAGCAGCGGTCTTATGACCGCTGCTTTTTAACTTCTGTTTCTAGCGGACCAGAAACGATGGGGCATTGATTCAGCATCCGCGGCTTAATATATCGAACCCCGCGTGTAAACTGTGATGTAATTTCTACTAATTAACTAGTCTCAGATTATTAGGAAATCAGGATTTACCATGAGGTTGACTAATACATTTTTCCCCTTATGGATATAAACATCAAAGATGATTCAGATAGAGCATGTGATGAAAAGAAAACTTTTCAATTTACTTATGTTATTACATTTAGTTTGTCCTAAGCACATGTCTTGAGCAGTACATTTTGCACTTCTTCCGGTGTTGAATGCTTTTCAACAAAGCATACCAAGAGAATGAAGGCATTTTCATAATAAAAATACACTTGGAAAGGGTTTTTTGTTTGCTTTATCTGAATTTTTAATTTTTAATTTTAACTTTAATGTCCCCTTATGCATTACCATTGTTATGGAAATATTTTTTGAAAAATTAAGAAGTTTGTTTACTCTTAAGTTCCCTGTTATCATATTAAGTCCTGAGAGCTTCCTTCCTGGTTCAAATGCATTCAGTTCGCAGTTAGAAGAATTGGAGGGTCATAAAATTAAATACTGGCCCAAATTGTGTCACCTGGGTCTAATGCTGGGGTAAGATTGGTTTAGAATATGGCAACACTTTTGACCATCCCTAGTGTAAAAATACACAGGAGATCATTTTTTTAAATGTCCAGTTTAAATATTTAATCTTTAACTAATGAATTTATATATTGTTAAGTTGATTGTTAAGGTGGGATCATAGAGATACAGTGCTCAAATGAAATGATAATGAATCATCAACACCATATACACACTTACTATTTAAAATGCCAATGGTAAACTATTCACTTCTTGTTTTCATGGTAGATTTCCTGTACTGGAACACATCACTTATTATTATGGTTATGTGCATTTTCAGTCCAGAAGAAGAAATGTATTGGCAACTTCAACAAGAACAGTTACCTTCAATAGCAATCGAGCTTCTACAGAATTCATATTTTGAAGCTATTAAAAGCTCACTGTGATGGATGAGATGGCAAGGAACATGCAAACAATTGCACCTTTAGGAAATCTAAACTTCTGGAGACTTTAAAAATATATATTAAATGCTAAATTATGAGGAAACAGCACTGAAGAAAGTACTAATTTAATATAAGCATAGAACCATGGATTATAAGGGTAGACAAGAAACATAATCCAATCAGTTCTTCGTATGCTTAATTTTGAATTGTAGCTTATTTAGTTCTTATATAGACTTATGCATACCCCAGGTATTCTTTGATTCACTTACAGTCTCAAAGAATGGCCTCTGCAACCTCTCAACCAACTAACTTGTAAACTAAGATCATTTAACTATTCCTTTATTAAATACTCTAAAATGTTTCAAGGTTTCTACTATATCCCCTATTTTTCTTTGCACTAAGCTACATACAGTATAATACATGCAGTATTTCCTTGTTTTCATTTACCATTTGCTATTTTAAAAGCCCTACTTTGATCAGTTTTTAGTTTATTCATATCCATCTTGAGTAAGGGTTCCAGCCCTCTCTTATTTCCAGGGATCTCCCTTATTTGCCCAAACTGTTTTACAGTCTACCAGGTTCCCTTTTTCATCTGCTCTTAGAACATTTTTCTCCTTATTATTAAAACATGTTCAATCTTAATTTCAGACTTTAACTATTGTGCTCTTGTACACTTTTTTTTAGTTAATGATGTTGATATATCTGACAGTTTAATGTCTTTAGTCCTACCTAAAGTGAATGTAAATTCAGATGAAGCGGTGCCCGGTTTTTAATAATCCTATTAAAAACAAGGACACTTTAATTGAAATGTTTTTTATTGAACAATCTTCTCAATACACAGTTAGTTCCTTTTGAAAGACAATGTTACAAGTAGATAACAATTATTTACATTCGTCTCTCCATATATACAATTCCTAAAACAAAATAACAATGTGTATCATAGGTTAAAGCTCCTCTGAGAGCAAAAGTCTATCTCAGAATGTTCCATTTTTTAATACAAAAAAAAATATATAACAGTCAACAAATAAAACAACTATAACCAATAAGCCATCGCACTGTACACCTCCGTCTGCTAGTTTATCATTATGCTTCTCTCATCATCTTACCTTATATTAGTTATCCGCTAAGCTCACTTTTATATCCTGTCCATTTATATCCATATCATATCCACCCTTTCCCTCCACCCAATACATAACCTACAAACACTTTTCATTTAGAATCCAATAAAACCAGATTTTGTTGAAGGATTCCACCGTATCCTGAATATATGCCGCTGTCTCACACATGCAAAATACATTCCTTATTCTTCCCAAAACCTCGCTCCACTCTGGTGCTCCCACTTTCCAATATTTTGCTATGGATATATGAGTCACTGTACATACAATACTAATAAATTTGTTTACATGCAAATTGAATCTTGAGTCTCCATCATTCAATAACGCCTGCATGGGTGTTAATATTACTTGTTTGTCTAGTATTACAGATATCATTTCAGAAAGAGCAATCCACACCTTTCGTGCCCTAGGGCACTCCCACCACATATGAAAATATGTGCCCAACTGTGAGCAACCCCTATAGCATTGTCTGGTGCCTCCCTTAACCATATGTGCTGTCTTCAAAGGTGTTAAGTACCAGCGAAATATTGTCTTAATGTTGTTTTCCCTTAAATCTGCACCCAATAGACCCCTATTAGAGTCTAGGAATATTTGATTCCAAGTCTGAACATCTAACGATGCACCTTCATCTGTTTTCCATTGGAATATGACAGAAGATTTTGTTATTGTACGTGTCTCCTTTATATGTAGGTATATTTGTGAAATAGCCTGTTTTTGTCTATATGTCGCACTGTAAAGTTTTTCTAAAGTAGTTGTCGTCTTGGGTTCTGATCCTGTCCTAATATACATATTAATGGCTGAAGCTATCTGTAGATACAGGAACCATGGCAGGTAGATAGGTTCAAGCTTTCTCTTCAATTGATTGAAATTCCTAATCTTCTTATTGTCTAGAAAGTCAGCTATTCGATATAAGTCTCTGTGTGCCCATTTATCTATTAGATGACTTGACTCCTCTGACAAAATATATTTTAGAGGTTTTATTAAAGAGTTAACAGGTAGGGCCAAACCCCGTCTGCTAGCTATATCTAAATGTTTAACTGCTATCTGGGTGATCGGATTCTGATAGCCTTTCTTAGATTTGTAAATGTCTCTCTTCCATAGTATATCTTCTGGATCTCTATAACCCTCTCTCATAGCCTCTAAATGAGGCCATAAAACATCATCCTGTTTTCTCCCTAGTAGAGAATTTTGAGCTAATCTAGCTGCTAGATAATAATCCTCCAGATTAGGTAGTCCTACTCCTCCTAGTTGTCTATGTCTAGTCAATGTATCCTGGAGGATCCTCGCATGTCTAGAGCCTGTAAGGTATCTATGTAAGTCTGTCTTAAGGGCCTTCAAATCCGCTTTGTCTATTTTAACGGGTAGGGTTCGGAATAAATATAGGAGTCTCGGTAATACATTCATCTTAATCAATGACAATCTGCCATACCAGGAGAAATTATGTTTCTTCCACTTCTGCAGATCAGATCTTATTAGTTTAAACATGGGTATATAATTGGCCTTATATAATTGGGCAGATTGTTTCGTCAATTTAACCCCTAAGTATTTTATGTCGTCTTTCACCCACTTAAAATCGAAGTTCACTTCTATTAATTTAACAGTTTGTTTTGGTAGACCAAATGCAAGTGCTTCACATTTGTCTATGTTCACTTTGTATTCTGATATATCAGAGAATTGTTGTAAAGTCTTGTATATATTGGGGAGCGAGATCAGTGGTTTAGTTACTGTCAATAATACATTGTCTGCAAATAGAGCTATCTTATGGTGAGTGTGCTGTAATTGCAGTCCAGTAATAGTTGGTGAATTTCGTATATTTGCAGCCAATGGCTCAATACATATTGCAAAAAGTAGAGGTGACAATGAGCATCCCTGTCTGGTACCGTTACGTATATTAATAACACCAGACTGGTGTCCAATTGCCCTTATTTGTGCCGTTGGATTTGAATACAAACACCCCAATGCTTTCATAAACGACTCATTAAATCCCACCCTCGTTAATACCGTATGCATATATGCACAATCCACCCTATCGAACGCCTTCTCCGCGTCCAAGGAGAGGACCAGAGAAGGTGTCCGCTCATGGTGCAAATAGTCAAGAACTGTAATCATCTTCCTAATATTATCCGGGGCCTCCCTATTTTTAATAAAGCCCACCTGATCTGGTTGTATGATAGAGGGCAGGATGTGTTTTAAACGATTGGCGAGGATTTTGGTCACAATCTTCAAATCTTGATTTATTAAGGATATGGGCCTATAGCTAGAATATAATGTTGCATTCCTGACCTTTTTTGGTATAACTATGATTTTGGCCTGCAGAAGGTCAGTAGGTATAGCATGACCTTCCAAAATATGGTTAGCAAATTTGACTATGTGGGGAACTAGTGTCTGTCTAAATAATCTGTAATATTCCCCCGGGAATCCATCTGGTCCCTGGGCCTTTCCTGGTTTAAGCTCTTTTATGGCTATTACCACTTCAGCCTGTGTTATAGTAGAATTCAGTTGGTCTTGATGTTCTGCGTTTAACTGTGGCATATTAGCTAAGTCTAAAAAGCTATTGAGAACCGGTTGCGTTTGGTCACTTATTTTAACTTTCTTTCCATCATATAATTCTCTATAATATTCTGCAAAAGTGTCTACAATTTCTTGCGGATGTGAAGTAGTATGTCCTGTCTCAGTCTGTATGCTCGGAATAGACACTGATTGATATTCGTCTCTGGTTTTTTTAGCTAAATATCTATCAGGCTTGTTCGCATATATAAAGTAATTAGCCTTTAGTCTTTGGGCTGCTCTAATAGAGTTATCATTTAGTATAGTGAGTAATGCTGACTTTTTCTGTGTTAAAGTTTGCAATGTGAGTTGTGAGTTATTGCTCTTATGTTCTCTTTCCAATAAGTGAATCTCCTGTTGGAGTTTCATCTGTTGTGCCTCAATCTTTTTCTTATAATGTACCTTTTCTTTAATTAACAGCCCTCGTAGCACTAATTTATGTGCTGCCCATACCAAAATTGGATTCTCGGTCGAGTCCACATTAATTTTCCAATATTCAATAATTTCCCTCAGTAATCTGGCCCTAATCTCAGGATGTTTCAGAGAAGTTGGATCAAAAGCCCAGTTCTCCCTGGTTCCAAAATAGATCCCATGAGGAGCTGTGTGATCGAGTGATCCGACCGGACACATGGATGTATATGTGCTTTACGTAATATGGGTTGTAATATTTGATTTTTGTGTAGCATCTATGTGCCAAGGAATAGTATGTAGTGTTCGTCGTGTCCCCATATAACATGACCCATGCATCTTGTATACCATGTGGCTCAATTAGTTCAATAATTTTTGTAGCTATACTTTGTTGTCTCTGTTTTTTCTTGGTTTTAACATCTGTCGTTGCTCTCCCCAGTGCTGCTAAATCTATATTAAAATCTCCCGCTAAAATTATCCGCGTCCTAGACCAATTTGTAAGTAGATTAGAGATATGTCTAAAGAAAGGTTCCTGTCGTTCGTTTGGTGCGTATATATTGCAGAAAAGGACTTCTGTTCCCTGTATATTTCCCCTTACCAATATATAACGACCCTCTTTATTTTTCGTTGTGTCTCTATGTTCAAAGTTCAAGGATGAATGAATCAGTATAGATACTCCCTTAGTCTTAGTGTCTGAGGCTGCATGGAAGCTCTTTGAGTATTCTTTAGCCCAATATTTAGGTACCTGAGTGCTTAAAAAGTGAGTTTCCTGCAAAAACACAACATTGGCTTTAAGTCTTTTATAATGTGACAGCGCCATTCTCCCTTTTTATGTCGGAGTTAAGACCTCTCACATTGTGTGATATTAGATTAACTCCAGGGAAAATCATTGACTTAGCCATTGTTTGACATCATGATAGAAATGCAATAGAAAGTGTTTCCCAATCCCTCTCTCACTATCCATCCATCCCAATTTATTATTAACCTGACTATCATACAACCTCCAACCCCTCCTCTCATAACCGTGAACCTTGGTGAACCTCCCAGCAGAATCACAATATGGCGTACAGCGAGAATGGCACAGTGCAAAGTAATTAAATAACAGCCATACATGAAAATATACATGTATAAGAAAACAAAAAGAACAATAAAAAACATATAACATATAACACAATATTTGCATTAACATATGATGTAGGAGATGATACTAAATGCCTTATTACATTTACTCTATTTGTATAGGTGGCAATGCATAACAAAAAGATATTGGCTGACAAAGCAACATATAAACCATAAGAAAAAAGAGAAAAAGAAAAAAGAAAAAAATTCTCTTCCCTTTCTCAGTAGTCTCATAAATTCAACAAACACCATCAGTGTATAGCATCTATTACCTCTATTATCAGGACTTGTCCACGCTTAAGAGAATGTCATACCAGTCTCTCATCTATGATTGTGCTTCAAATCTGTTCTAGACTAAATGCGAGGTCATGGTCTGGACCTTTTGTTGTTTACTTTTGTCCAGTTAGATTTCTTGCCACTTTGTGAAGCAGGTTGTGTCCCTGGTTTCTCTCCCAAGTCTGTATCCAGGGGTTTCTCTGGTATTACCAAACCAAAGAGTTTGCAAACCGCAGGTATCTCATCAGTTGTCTTGATTTAAGTCATTTTTCCATCCTTAAGTATGTGAAGGGTGAAAGGGAAGCCCCAACGATAAGGTATCTGATGTTTTCTAAGTAGTGATGTTAATGGCCAAAGTCTGCCACGTCGTTGTAATGTTCTCACACATAAATCTTGGAAAAATTGCAACACGTTTCCTTGAAATTTAAATGTAGGATTCTTCCTTGCTGCAGATAAGATTTTTTCCTTGTCGGTAAACGTAAGGAATTTTATAACCACATCTCTTGGTGGCATGTCTCTTTGGGGTCTTGCCCGAAGTGCCCTATTGGCCCTCTCAATCTGATATTCTGTGTCATCTGTATCCGTTGTTATAGCTTTAAAGAGATTCTGAAGATATGCGTGTAGATCAGAAGCAGAGACAGACTCTGGAATACCTTTTATTCGAAGATTCAACCTTCTGTCATGGTTCTCCATATCTTCCATCTTATCTTGGAGATCTGTTATTTGCTGTTGCTGATGGGACACAGTTTGGGACATGACACACAAATTTTCCTCCAAATCACCTTTGTCATTTTCCAGAGCATCAACTCTATTCCCTATTTCAAGCAGATCACTCTTAATATCTGAAAGACTGCTAGTAACTGTAGTGTGAAGGTTATCTATTTTGTCCCATAGTTTCTCAAAATTGGTGGCAATATCTTGCTTTGACACTAGTAGGTGAAGATCTGCCTTAGTCTCAGGTGTTTGTGCGTCTAGAGAGTCACTTTGACCAGACTCCAAATCAGACTCCCCCTCGGCATCCATTATTGTGATTTCTGGTTGTTTCTGGGCTGTGTTAGATCTGAGATAAGTATCTATGGGGGTCAGTTTAGTAACTCTTTCAGGTTTTTGAACTCTTCTGGTAGACATCCTAGAATTATCTGTAATTGCAATATAAGCAAATTCCAACACTGGTAAATATATGATGTCTGAATAAATACTCAAATAACCTTTTATAAAAGGTGTTGTAACCTTTATTATCTCAGGAATGTCCAATGTACATGTTCCTCTCCCTAAAGTTAAGATGAGGTAAATAACTTTTGCAAGTTTTATAAGATGTAGCCTGATGTTTGTTACTGACCACTAGTTGATTTATAATAATACCAGCTCTGTAGAAGGGCTTTGTGTTCTTCCCTATAGAATGCCCCAAAGAGATGCCTGTATAAACCAAATTCAGTGTGCTGATGAATTACTGCAGGGTGCACGGTATTCATATGTATAAGAGGTCAGGGTAAGATTTATACTTCAGTACAATAATGACAACGGCCATGTGCGTTTAGGGTGTAGCGTGTTATGTTTGTGTCTCACCGCTACCGTTATATCTCTCTGCCGGTTCCCCCTTTACTTCCCGACAGCTGATTCACTGTCTCCGGTAACAATCATCTTCATGACCGTTGCTACCTCCGTGTCTACAATGCTCACCAGCCGCTATGAGCCAATCCCGGCAATGACAGGACGGTCTGTGTTCTACACTGATTTTTCGGTAGCTGCCTAGTATATCGAAGATGGCGCTTGCAGCGTCTGTTCCCTCCTCATCTGTGCCTTATGATCTGCTGCGCTTAAGTGCTGTCACCAGAATCTTTGAAAAAGTAGCTAGGACAAATCTCTGTCACTGATCTGGTGCATGTTTGCCTCTTTTCAGTCAACATCAGGGCATTAGCCACCTTTTTGATGTATCATACTCCTGGAGCTCCGGTCTCACACAACCATCGCTGTGTGCTGCTTGGCTCCGCACCCCTAAAAACAAGGACACTTTAAAGGGACACTGAACCCAATTTTTTTTCTTTCATGATTCAGATAGAGCATGCAAGTTTAAGAAACTTTCTAATTTACTTCTTTTATCAATTTTTCTTCGTTCTCTTGCTATCTTTATTTGAAAAAGAAGGCATCTAAGCTAAGGAGCCAGCAAATTTTTGGATCAGAACCATGGACAGCACTTGTTTATTGGTGCTGTCCAATCATCAAGGACAACCCAGGTTGTTCACCAAAAATGGGCCGGCATCTAAACTTACATTCTTGTTTTTCAAATAAACATACCAAGAGAATGAAGAAAATTTGATAATAGGAGTAAATTAGAAATTTGCTGAAAATTGCATGCTCTATCTGAATCACGAAAGAAAAAATTTGGGTTCAGTGTCACTCGTTTTCTTCAAATACTTACCTTTTAATCTTCACAGCCACTCCAGCAATTCCCCCCTCTTTATACGTCAGATATGACGAATCTGGCTTCATCTAATCACGGCTTCCCCCCCGGGGGAATCATGGCCTGAGGCAACGCCGTTATTGGAGGAAGCCGGATTCGTAATTTTGGACCTGTGAAGAGGGCTTGCGACGGGCGGAGGAAGCGCTGCAGCGGCTGTGAGGATTAAAAGGTATTTGAAGAAAACAAGTGAAATTTAAATTTTGATGAATTAAAGTGCCCTTGTTTTTAATAGGTTTATTAAAAACCAGGCACCGATTCATCTGAATTTACCTTCACTTTAAATGAGAAAAAAGTATTCATGGATTTGCAGTTATTGAATGTATTACGCTAGACTGTGTGAATGAAGGTGATTTATATGAAGAATATTGTTTTACCAAACTGTATCAAATTGTAAAAAACTGGGTTTTTTTAGTAACTGCTGTATAATTGGTCAATTTTCTGTGTGAAATGTATTGTTTTTTTAATCCCCCTTATTTACTTCAAAAAGAGTTGGCAACCCTATTCCTGAGATAGAATGGTACAAACCATTCAACATGAGACATAATTAGTGATATAATAAAATTGTTTTCTGCTGCTAATGCCTTGTCCAAACAACTACACATCCTACTGGCCTTGCATACTGTGTTACTCAATTTTAAATCATCTGAAATAATAGTTTCCAGGTCCTGTTGATCTTTTGTTATTGTCAGTAAAGTGTCTAAAATTGAACTTCATGTTGTTTAGTTTTAGATCACACTTATATGTCCAATTCTGTAGTTTCTTAACATCACTACTCTTTTGATCCACACCTCCTGGGACATTAACTCTGTAATACATTTTTGTATCATCTACAAAAACACATGCAGTCTTTTGGAGCCCACTACCAATATCACTGATAAATATGTTTTTTTTTTAAAAAAAAAAACAGACCCAGGAACTGTATTTCCAGGAAGTTAAGTTATCAAGGAATCGTTATAAGAGCAAAAAAGAGAAAACAATGACTGGATAATTTGCTTTCAAATAAATAAAGCAAGAAATAAAGAATTACCAAAACTGTTCTCACTCTGGCCTAAAATGCGAATGGAACACAAAACTGCGCTTCCGCGAGGACAATCATTGCGCTCCACTCAGTAATACCAGTGCAAGCAAGTGTATGCTGGTGTTACAAGTTAAGCGCAATGCAAACGGGACCTCTTGTTCGCAATGCTTGAAAGCCTTGGGCTTATGAGAGCGCAGCAAAGTACCTAGCGCAGCGCAGGGGGCATATTTGTGCATCGTTGGGAAGCAAAATTAAAATATATATGTATATGAATATATACATATATATTTATGTGTTTATATGTGTATATACACATTATAACACATAAATATTTATGTATATAAGCATATACATATATATATTTATAGTAAAAACACAGTCCCCCATTCATCTCTATGCAAAGGCACACTCCACATCCCCTCACTTTAACCCTTATAACTGCTTTGTGCAGTGTTTTATTAAAGAAAATGCTTACATTTTTTATTTATGTAAAGGAACTGTACATTTTGGGTGCTATTGAGGCAACTTTTTTTTATTAACCAGAGGTCTGACCTCTGGTTAATTGCGCTAAGTGCAAAGTGCTCCCACAAGCTTGCGGGAGCATTAACCAGCCACTTGTAATGATTGGTTATTTAACGTGCGCCCATAAACAGGCACATTTTTAAAATAGCGCTCCACTTGTTAAATAGCCCTCTGTTGTTAATACCTGTTTGTGCGCGGTTAGTTACTTTTTTTGTAATGCTTTCATTCATAATACTTTTCAAAATTGTTAAAAATTAAATAAATAAAAAGACCTAGAAGATGATTGGGGAACCTTTTTTTGAGATTGTCCAATGCCCATATGGTAAAAGACCAAGGGCAAAACTACATATAGTCCCAATTATCGCTATTTGAGATGGGCAGTTACTAATTCTGAACTCTTTTCAGCTGCCCCTCAGAAACAACCATATGTGCCTATTTGCAGAATTTCCCTTAGCCATGCCCACAAACTGACTGGACACACCCATGAGTGACCCAGCCATGACCACCGGCAATCCATGCAATCATGGCCAATATCCACCTGCATCCCCATTTCCTCCCAATATGGTTCTGCCCATAAAATGATGACATCCCTCAACCCCCTGAGTACCTAGACACAAAGCTATGAGCTATGTGCATGCCACCTTGGGCAAGTATAAAAAAAGATTTCCACCCTTGGCATAGGCCCTTTCCCTGAGTCCTCAGTAGCAAATAAAATAAAATCTCACAAGATCAGTTTTCATTAAGATATTTTCTTTAAGAAGTGTATCCCTAATATGTTTCTTAATTTTCTTACCTTTACTTAATATGTGTCTGAATTTCCACCCCAGAGTTTTTATGGAAAGGCACATATATATGTTCATCTTTGTTAATCTTTATTTATTTTATCTAATTTTATCTTTATAATCTTCAATTAAACTCATAAGAAACCACATGAAATACTTGAAATATGGAAGTGTTCACTGGTTCTTTGTATCACCTGTAATCACCAGAATTTTTCAGGAATTTGGAAAAAAAAATATTTCCAAAACCTCCATATAGCAAATCATAAATCTATTTATCTGTTAAGTATTTATTTTATTTGTTTAAGGCTAAATAGTTTTCTGCATAATATTTTAAAGGGACAGTCAAGTCCAAAAAAAACTTTCATGTTTCAAAAAGGGCATGTAATTTTAAGCAACCTTCCAATTTACTTTAATCACCAATTTTGCTTTGTACTCTTGGTATTCTTAGTTGAAAGCTAAACCTAGGAAGGCTCATATGATAATTTCTAAGCCCTTGAAGGCGGCCTCTTATCACATGATTTTTTTTATTTTTTCACAACAGGGGAGAGCTAGTTCATGTAAACCAAATAGATAACATTGTGATCACGCCCGTGGATTATGGCAGACACTGCACTAATTGGCTAAAATTAAAGTCAATAGATAATAAATAAAATGTCATGTGATCAGGGGGCTGTCAGAAGAATCTTAGATACAAGGTAATCACAGAAGTAAAAAGTATATTAATATAACTGTGTTGCTTATGCACAACTGGGGAATGGGTAATACAGGGATTATCTATCTTTTAAAACAACAACAATTCTGGTGCTGACTGTCCCTTAAAATGTGCTTGTTTAAAGAAAATGAACACATGACATAAAGTTCTGTTCAGAAGAGCAAGCAGAAGTGTATTTCCCTCAAGTTAGTGTTTACATTTTTGTGCTGACCAAAAGATATATCTGCCAAGAGTTTTATTTCTGAATGAAAACTGAGGAAATATATCACAAAACACATTTAAAGTAGGATTGCAAACATGAAATACAACTAATATTCCATAACTGCTGGTACTTAACCTTTTAACGCCGTTGTGGCGTTCTATTCTGTCCTAACTGCTCTGGGCTTTAGCGCCGTTAGGAAGGAATAGAAATGTCCAAGCCGTTTGGCTGTCCTGAAGCCAACGGCGCTTCCTGGATGGGACCGAGGTCTGGAGGGCGTGCCTAACTTCATAGGGACGCCCCCCTGACCCGATCCCATCAATGAAATCTAGCGATCACGTGCACGTGATGTAGACACGTTAACCCTGTCATTTAAGGGTTAATAGTATTTGTAAAAAAAACAACAACAAATGTATCTTATTGGATTTTATATTATATATTATATTATAAATGTATTTGTAGCTTGTCTTTGTTATGTTAGTCTGTTTTATGTCTGAATTTCATTTTTCCCCAAGAATTAGTGTTAACTATACTCATGATGATCCCAGTGCTATAGAATTTTGACAACGCTTTACAAATAAATTGTGATATTAATAATAATAATAATAATAATAATAATAATTGCATTATTAGTGATATAAAAGTGACCTAGAATATATAACGGATTATAAAATTGACAAAAATGTTCTCAAAAACTGCAGCTTAGTCTGCTGGTTAAGCATTTAAAAGGGATATTGAAACTATTTTAGTGAACGATATGATAAATAAACTCATTATGTCCTGAGCAGTACAAATACATATTTGGCACCTACATGGGCGTGGGATTATTACTTACAGGCATCCGCCACCCTCTCATAAAGCTATTTTTATTTTATTTTAGATGCCCTACTACCCACCCATAGAAAATAAACAGAGCTGCAGTATGTGTCATAGGTCATGCAGGTGCAGTGCTAACCACTAGGCTTTAACAAGCATTTTAGGTTGTTACAGTGTTTGCATGACCATCTCACAGAATTTAACCCAAACAAAGCAGAACGTGGGAGCATGCTTTGTATATTTTCTATGGGGTGGGCGATATTTCTTTTTGAGAGGGGCTGACATGTTAGTAATCGGATCGCCAAAGGGGGCGCTAAACATGTATTTAAATATCACAATATTTACCAGAGAGCTTCTAGGACCAGAAAGCTAGGAGCACCCCATGGAGAGTGCCTGGTTTGGAGTTAAAGGGACGTGAAACCCACATTTTTTCTTTCATGATTCAGATAGAGCATACATTTTTAAACAACTTAACAATTTACTTCTGTAATCAATTTTGCTTCATTCTGTTGGTATCTTTTATTGAAGAAGCAGCCATGCACTCCTATTGGGAGTGAGTTGAACACATTTGTAAGCCAATTAAAATGGGCATACAAGTTCAGCCACCAATCAGCAGCTATCTCCAAGCCCCTGAGCCTATCTAGATATGCGTTTCAACAAAGAATACCAAGAAAATTAAGCAAATTAGATATTAGAAGTAAATTGGAAAGTTGTTTAAAAATATATGCTCTATCTGAATCATGAAATCATTTTTTTGTGTTTCACGTCCGTTTAAGCCAGCCCATGGGTGGGGCTGGTCAAACCATAGATGGTGTGTTGTAGGATGGGGCTCTGTATCCCAAGTTTCACTATTTAAACATTTGTAAAGTAGAAATAGCTGCTTATTAGATAGCACGGCAAAGCTCCCAAACTATGACCACTCAGCAAAATAAGGGACAGCTCGGAGCTCTGATGAAAAGATAAGATTTACATTTGTGTATCAAAGGCCAACATAAGTATTTATTTTATCTTGGATATATCTACATATCTTAAGAAAGGTTAATGTCTAGGATTCTGAGCAGGCTCATTAAAATTGTGATTTATTGCTGCAGAGATCTCATCTTTCAAATTTGGGAAACAGTCAGTTATTTGTAGAATTAATTAATGCAAGAATCCAATAGTAGGAGCATAGGGCCTGACTCTAAAAACTTTGCCAGGCTAGATGTGGTTTTCCACGTTGATACTGGCAAAGACAGCTCTCATGGAATTCTATAAAAGAGGGTCTGTCCCCATGGAAATAATAAAAATATTAGTTTTTGTAAATATTTTATTGTATCTTTTCATGTGACAACACTGAAGAAATGACACTTTGCTACAATCTACAAAGTAGTGAGTGTACAACCTGTATAACAGTGTAAATTTGCTGTACCCTCATTTCTTCAGTGTTGTCACATGAAAAGATATTAAAAAGTATTTACAAAAATGTAAGGGGTGTACTCACGTTTGTGAGATACTGTATATATATATATATATATATATATATATATATAAATAAAATAAATATGTTTTTATGTAAAACCCAGTGAGTGCAGTCCTATGTTGAAGAATACCATGAATATTATTTGATCTGGCACCCTGGTTGGCGACTATATGACATTGGGAGTGCAGATACACATGGAGGATATATATATATATATATATATATATATATATATTCAAACAAAATATTGCACTCACAGGACTTTTTGCAAACCAATTAGAATACTTTAATGGAACGTTTTCGGGGATGAGTGCAATCTTTTGTTCGAATATAGCACTATATCGTTGCACCCAGGCAGGTGACTACAGGTGGGTCGAGCTGCAGATTGGTTTAAAAAAAATATAAAAATATATATATATATATTTATATTTATATATATATACAAATAAGAAATCCAAGAGAGAGAACTCTTATTTGTATATTTCTTATTTGTATATTATGTGGGATGCACCCCAACTTTACTGAGTATACTGAGTGCTGGACTTTTGTACTACGGTTCAATTTGCGCTGTTTCAGAATAACAACCTTTTTTTCAGTCATGTGACTGCTGTTGAAAAGCTTTGGAAAGCAAAGTGCACTAATTAAAATAGCCAGTAGGTGGAGCTGTCTGCTTGTTTTGCAGCAAAGTTATACAACTTAACAGCCTGAAATTGATCTGTGTACACAGAGCAGACATTAGCTATCGAGCAACAAGTTTTAGCAGTCACTTCCCTATTATATTCCTGTCCAGCTGCTTGAGGTGAGGGTGCCTAACTGCTTATTAATCACTGCAGATTGAAAGGCATAGAATAGGTGCAGAACCAATATTATCTAACATGCTAACAATGCAGAGAACTGATTGCAGAAAAATGCAAGTAAAAAAACGTGCTGTAGGTCTAATGCAATGTCAGGTTAACGCACATGAAGTATTAGTTATCTTAAGGCACGTTATGTAAATATTCAATATAAAATATTGAAAAAAATATTTATAATAATTATCATCTATAATTATAGTTATTGTAAAATAAACATATATTTTTAAGAACATCTATAATAATTATATACATTAATTATTAATATTTGTCAATATATTATATTTAATAATTACATAACGCACTTTAATATAACTTATGTTGTGTTAGCGCACATGAAGAATTAGTGTACTCCTGTTGGGATTATGTGCACGTTTTTGTCTAATTTTTATTTCTGTCGAACCTTTTTTGTGTAATTATCTTAGTGTAAACTGTTTTATAAAAGGTATATTTTTTTTTATTACATCTTTATTGAATAATTATGAAAACATACATATGCTTGCATTAAAAAACAGGAAGACAAAAGACTAAAGTCTATAAAATTCTTTCAACATAAGTCCATGGTAGTTTTGAATTGTAGGATGTCTGAGTCCCAGATATGTGCTGTGGTAAGAGTGAGTATTGGTAATTTGTTTTGTAAGGTTTTGAATGCTTCCTTGTGATTAGGGATGGGCGAATCTTTTGTAACATTTGAAAAAGAAACAAAACAGGGGCACTTTCATTCATGAAAGTTTACCTTTCATCGGTTTTCTTAAAATACTTACGTTTTCTTCTTGAAGCCGCTCCAGCGCTTCACCAGCCCGTCACAAACCTCTTCATATGTCAGCAAAGACAATTCCGGCATCCTCCAATCATGGCTTCCCCCCCAGGAGAATCATTGTCTGAGGCAATGCCGTGATTGGAGGAAGCCGGTTTCGTCATTGCTGGGTAAGTTAACCAGGAAGAAGCAAGTGGGGCATCATTTCAGAACGGCGATCCAGCATTTCAGAAGTAAAAGGTAAGTATTTTTAAAATCTGGTGCAAAGTCAATTCTCATGAATGAAAGTGCCCCTGTTATTTATAGTTTTTTTTAAAAACGGGCACTTACACATGAAAATTGACATGTTACATTAGAAATGTCAAATTTGGATATTTGATCTAATAATGAACATTCAAAATCTAAAGTAACATTTGAAAACCGGAATTAACATTTGATTGCTGAATTGTAATGGATTTTCATTCTTATCAACATTTGATTCTCCAAAATGAATGTGTACAGGACTATTCGTTCTACCAAATGAATTACACTTACAGCACATTCGCCCATTCCTACTTGTGATGCCAGTATTCCTGACATTGGAATTTGTCAGTGTTGAAATTGCGTTGTTTTTTCAGAGTGAAATGACATAAGCATTGTGATACATGTTACTTTACATAATTTGTAAACCTTTTTATTCTCTGTGCATAAGATTGCAAGAAACAACTCCTTGAAATACAATTATCTTAATTTAAATGGATACTAGACCCATATTTTTTCTTTCATGATTCAGATAGAGCATGCCATTTTAAGCAATTTTCTAATTTACAACGATTATCATTTTTTCTTCATTATCATGCTATCTTTATTTTAAAAAGCAGAAATGTAAGCTTAAGAGGCGGCTCATTTTTGGTTCAGTATCTGGGTAGTGCTTGCTGATTGGTGGCTAAATGTAGCAAACCAATCAGCAAGCTCTACCCAGGTGCTGAACCAAAAATGGGCCGGCTCCTTACCTTACGTTCTTGAATTTTAAATAAAGATAGCAAGAGAACGAAGAAAAATTGATAATAGGAGTAAAATAAAGAGATGCGTAAAATTGCATTCTCTATCTGAATCAGGAAAGAAAAAAAAACTGGGTTTAGTATCCCTTTAAGGGGGTGAAAGGTAAAATTAAACTTTATTGATTAAGATAAACTGTAAATTTAAAAAAATATATATTTTAAATGTAGCTCTTTGTCTTGGTTTTGTTGACACTTGTCTCAAGCATTATCTTTAGAACATTGTTACATTTTTGTAAACACTGCTGCCATATAGTTCTCAACATACGGTCATACTACCTCAGTATGATGTCATTGAAAGGAGTTAAATTTAAATGAAGGAAGGCTGGAAAAAGAGGCAAATTTGATAATAGGGGAATTTTTTTTTTTTTTTCTCAACATTTTACACTTTGGGGCCTTTCTATCAAGCTCTGTACGAAGCTTGACGCCCGTGTTTCTGGCGAGTCTGCAGACTCGCCAGAAACACAAGTTATGGAGCAGTGGTCCATAACCCTGTCCGCCTGCTCTGAGCAGGCGAACAGGAATCGCCGCAATTCAACCCGATCGAGTACGATCGGGTTGATTGACACCCCCCTGCTGGCGGCCGCGAGTCTGCAGGGGGCTGTGTTGCACCAGCAGCTCTTGTGAGCTGCTGGTGCAATGCTGAATACGGGGAGAGTATTGCTCTCCGCATTCAGCGATGTCTGTCGGACCTGATCCGCACTGTCAGATCAGGTCCGACAGACATATGATAAATAAGCCTCTTAATCTGAATTATGAAAATATTAATGTCCCTTTAAAATGCCCCTTTTAGATAGTGCATAGATTTTAAAAATATTCCAATTTACTTCAATTATCAAATTTACTTACCGAGGTAGATAGCATAGTGTGCACGTTATAATACACTAGATGGCAGTAGTGTTTAGTGTTAAAAACATTCTTGCAAAACTGCTACCATATAGTGTTTCAGATGTGCACACTCCTGAGCCTACCTACCTGCTTTTCAATAAAGGATACCAAGAGAATTATGTCAATTTAAAAATGGAAGTAAACTGGAACTTTTTTTTGTTTCTTTTACATGTAAGTTGTAGGTTTAGTTTCCCTTTAATAATTTCGACAAAAATCATGCAATTGTTAACCCTTCCTTATCAAGCAACAGGTAGCCTAATACCAGAAAACATTGGATTATATTCTACAAAATGCACCTTCAATGTCTATGGCAATCTCAGTAACTAAATAATTTGATAAGCTTTTGTAAACTATTAGAATATTCCCCATGATTAAGAAAAAAGTGCAAAGAATATACGTTGATGACATTTAAAGAGAGGTAAAGGACACAGCTTGCTTTTTCTGTGCTGTTTGGCTCAGAAAGATGAAAAGTTAACTATTCTGGCATCTGAATAAGCACACATGGCATCTGACATGGAATAAACAGATTTATGTACTGCCTGTGACTTATTTCAGAGTGACTTATTTAATTGATTGTACACTTAAAAAATGCATTCACTTTGGAAACCAGTCAGAAACAGCGCTCCAATTTTTTACTCCACTTTTCTAAAGTTGGATAACATTTGAAACAGCATTTGTCATTGATTCCAGCTGAGATGTGAGGACAACACTGTGTTGTGGTGATGGGTAACGGGTAGCTGGTCAAGCCAAGCCAAGCCAGGAGTCTGTCAGGACTAATAAATCACTAACTTGGCTATTGAAGCACCATTTTACTTTTTTGAAACCGTGCCACCATTTTGATCCATTTTACTGCATCGAAAGCTATTTAATCACAAGTACATAAAGGCAAGTTGGGTGGGCGAGGAGCTTGCATTCAGCAAAGCCTTGTTTATATTTTAACAGTTCCAAGTTCTGAAGTGTGTTTAACACATTATTTCTTGGAAAGGAGAAAATGCTACATTTATAACTCACATCTGACAAACGGCTTTTATCTGGCAGACAGTAAAATGTACAGATTTATATAAATCTATATATTACAACTGGTAGATAAAAGAAATATTAATAAAGATCCAGAAATAAATTATTTAGGATTGGGCTACCCAAACCACAGCCCAAGCTACATCCAGCTCCCTAAAAAATGTTTTATGTGACCCTCAGCACCGCTGAGCAGAAAACAAAACAGCAATTCCACAATAAATGGGCAGTAAAGTAAAAATTAAGCTTAAATGAATCAGGTAGAGCATGCATTTTTCATTTTTTTTCCAATTTACCTCTGTAATCAAATTTACACTGTTCTCTTAGTATCCTTTGTTTAAAAGCATACTTGGGTAGGCTTATAAGCAGCAATGCACATATATGTCTCTTGTCATTGGCTCATCAGATGAGCTTAGCTAGCTCTCGGTAGTAAGAATAGTGCTCCTTCAACAAAGGTTACCAAGAGAATGAAGCACATTTCATAATATAAGAAAATTGGAAAGATGTTTAAAATTGTATGCTCTATCTCACTGGTTGTCAAACCTGTCCTCAGGCCTCCCCAACAGGCCAGGTTTTCAGTATTACCTTGGATAAGAGCAGGTAAATGAACCATGTTTACTAACCAGCTGATTATTTAACCTGTGCTCCATTTCAGATATCCTCAAAATGTGGCCTATCTCAATCATGAAAGAAACTTTGAGTTTCATCTCCCTTTAAGCATATGTGTTTGAGCCAAATGTTAATAAATGTATTAATAGTAGCTTATTTTCTCCATATTATTTTTATTAACTAAAATGTGATTAGAATCTAATTTTATTTAGAAGTGTAATATTTAGTATTTGTGAGTATAATGTAATGTCTGCATATATATATATAGATAAAACACACACACACATAAAAGTAAGTACACCCTGTGCAATATCACTTGAATGTCAAATTCTATCCCCTCTTAATAATTATATTATTTCTAAGTTGACAAGTAAAGTATTTCCTCTTATGAACAATCAAATACTAAGGTTATATTGAAAATGCAGGTTCTAAAATAGAAACGATGCAACTAAAGTGAATACAGCTGTGATCATTGACACACACGTTAGATAATTGAAATTAAATTGAGTAAAACCCTGATTTCCAAATAGCCTAATTGCATGAACATGGTTAGAAAATGACCTGTGAACACCAGAACTTTCTAAACTTTGGACCTATAGGCTGTGTCTATCTGCATGTCTGCATCATTAGCGCTGCAGAATCTGTTGGCGCTCTACAAATAACCGATAATAATAATAATAATAATAATAATAATAATCATGGCTCCACATGGAAAAGAATTACCAGAGGAATTGAAAAATCTGATTGTGAGACTTCACAAAGATATAAAAAGATACGGGGAGATCAGCAACCAACTAAAAATCAGTTGAAACACAGTTGCAGCAGTTATCAGGAGTATAGAACAAGCCGTAGTACCACTAATCAGATCTGCAGTGGCCGTCTTCCTAAAATGACGCCATGAATAGTGTACTACTTGCACAATCTAGTTCTGAAAAACAGACGGGCAAGTGCTTCAGACTTGGCTCAGGGGATATTAATGGAAGTAGATGTTCCTGTGACAGCTCAGACAGTACTGAGGGGGATTGAGTCTGTCAGCAAAAATAAAGGTGCACATATAAAGTATTCAAAATTAAAAGATTTGAATCTCAGTAATTAAAGGTGTACTATATATAAATATGTGGAAGGTTATGGGACACATGTATATATACATCTATAATGAAGAGAAAAAAAACGCACATAGTATTGTTAAATACACAATATTTAGCAACCACCCAAAGGGTTTCTATTCGCTTGAAGTAACTTCAAATTAAATGAGGTATGAGTCACATGTAGTTTAAGTTTCAGTGTCCCAATAGTCCCCTTTTAAAAGGTCTGTGCCATACAGTGATGGATTATTCAAACCTGCTTAGTCTTCATTAGATGTAGGGGGGCGGCTGTTTAGCCCACTGGGTAGGTTTGTAGCAAGTTATTACTGATACTTGGTCAGCATCTTGGGTGGATATTTATCCGTCTAAATTTAGCTGCAGCAAGTTGTCTCCGGTACTCGATCGGATTCTGGAGTCCGTTAGTGAGTATCTTCCGGGTACTTCCACGTGTGTGATGACGTAAGGTGGTCAAGGCCTTAATTATATATAGTTTATACATTGACTGAATAAGTTAGATTGCTTATATGGGTTTGAAAATTAAATGATATAGCATAGAAAAATTGTTAGTTGTTTTTTTTCCCTAGGGAACACATTTTCATTTTACATAGAGAGGTGGGTTAATTTAATCTTTTGTTAAGATAATTCACATGAAGAGTTTGTTTGGCAAGTACTTTTCAGCCAAAAAGCACATACTAACTCTTAGCTGTAACTTACTTTACTTATTGCTTTGGTCCTGGTCTTAGCTCTCTGTGAGGATCTGGCATTTGTTCCAAATTTGTATCACAGCACATAGTGAAATGTTAAACTAAAATTCAGTACAGGTAGCCCTCATTTTACGCCAGGGTTAGGTTCCAATGGTTAGGAATGGTTGTAAATGGTTAGGAATGGTTGTAAATCGAAACTGTTGTAAATTGAAACCCAGTTTATAATGTAAGTCAATGGGAAGTGAGGGAGTTAGGTTCCAGGCCCCTCTCAAAATTGACATAAGTAACACCTAATACATTATTTTTGAAGACTTTAAATGCTAAACAGCATTATAAACCTAATTAAATAATCACACAACAGACTGTATCATCAAACTAAGTTTAGTGAACAAAAACTTTTTTTTATAATCACACAACAGACTGTATCATCAAACTAAGTTTAATGAACAAAAACATTTTTTTACTTGCATTTTTCTGCAAACAGTTATCTGCATTGTTAGCATGTTAGATAATATTGGGTCTGCACCTATTCTATGCATTTCAATCTGGACTGATTAAGCAGTTAGGCACCCTCACCTCAAGCAGCTGGACAGGAAGATAATAGGGAAGTGGCTGCTAGATCTTGCTGCTTTGAAAGCTACTTGATAGCTAATGTCTGTTCTGTGTACACCGATTAATTTCAGACCTGCTAAGCTTGCATAACTTTACCTCAACACAAGTGTACAGCTCCACCTACTGGCTATTTTAATTAGTGCACTGCTTTTCAATGCTTTTCAATAGCAGTCATTTGACTGAAAAAAAGGTTGTTATTATGAAACAGCGCAAATTGAACCGGCGTAAACCGAGGGTCACCTGCATTTGTTTCGCTTTAAATGAATACCGAATAGTGCAGCCAAGGAATATTTGGGGAATATATGATGCACTACACACATACACAGGCTGATCTGTTTATATGATGCACTACACACATGCACAGGCTGAGCTGTTTATATGATGCACTACACACATACACAGGCTGAGCTGTTTATATAATGCACTACACACATATACAGGCAGAGCTGTTTATATGATGCACTACACACATACACAGGCTGAGCTGTTTATATAATGCGTTACACACATATACAGGCAGAGCTGTTTAGATAATGCGTTACACACATATACAGGCAGAGATGTTTATATGATGCACTACACACATACACAGGCTGAGCTGTTTATATGATGCACTACACACATACACAGGCTGAGCTGTTTATATGGTGCACTACACACATATGCAGGCTGAGCTGTTTATATGATGCACTACACACATACACAGGCTGAGCTGTTTATATGATGCACTACACACATACACAGGCTAAGCTGTTTATATGATGCACTACACACATACACAGGCTGAGCTGTTTATATGATGCACTACACACATACACAGGCTGAGCTGTTTATATGATGCACTACACACATACACAGGCTGAGCTGTTTATATGATGCACTACACACATACACAGGCTGAGCTGTTTATATGATGCACTACACACATACACAGGCTGAGCTGTTTATATGATGCACTACACACATATACAGGCTAAACTGTTTATATGATGCACTATACACATACACAGGCTGAGCTGTTTATATGATGCACTACACACATACACAGGCTGAGCTGTTTATATGATGCACTACACACATATACAGGCTGAGCTGTTTATATGATGCACTACACTCATACACAGACTGAGCTGTTTATATGATGCACTACACTCATACACAGACTGAGCTGTTTATATGATGCACTACACACATACACAGGCTGAGCTGTTTATATGATACACTACACACATACACAGACTGAGCTGTTTATATGATGCACTACACACATACACGGGCTGAGCTGTTTATATGATGCACTACACACATACACAGGCTGAGCTGTTTATATGATGCACTACATACATATACAGGCTGAGCTGTTTATATGATGCACTACACACATACACAGGCTGAGCTGTTTATATGATGCACTACACACATACACAGGCTGAGCTGTTTATATTATGCACTACACACATATACAGGCTGAGCTGTTTATATGATGCACTACACACATACACAGGCTGAGCTGTTTATACGAGGCACTGCACACATATACAGGCTGAGCTGTTTATATGATGCACTACACACATACACAGGGTGAGCTGTTTATATGATGCACTACACACATACACAGGCTGAGCTTTTTATATGATGCACTACACACGTACACAGGCTGAGCTGTTTATATGATGCACTACACACATACACAGGCTGAGCTGTTTATATGATGCACTACACACATACACAGGCTGAGCTGTTTATATGATGCACTACACACATAGACAGGCTGAGCTGTTTATATGATGCACTACACACATACACAGGCTGAGCTGTTTATATGATGCACTACACACATATACAGGGTGAGCTGTTTATATGATGTGTTACACACATACACAGGCTGAGCTGTTTATATGATGCACTACACACATACACAGGCTGAGCTGTTTATATGATGCACTACACACATACACAGGCTGAGCTGTTTATATGATGCACTACACACATACACAGGCTGAGCTGTTTATATGATGCACTACACACATACACAGGCTGAGCTGTTTATATGATGTACTACACACATACACAGGCTGAACTGTTTATATGATGCACTACAAACATACACAGGCTGAGCTGTTTATATTATGCACTACACACATACACAGGCTAAGCTGTTTATATGATGCACTACACACATACACAGGCTGAGCTGTTTATATGATGCAATACACACATACACAGGCTGAGCTGTTTAGATAATGCGTTACACACATACACAGGCTGAACTGTTTATATGATGCACTACACACATACACAGGCTGAGCTGTTTATATTATGCACTACACACATACACAGACTGAGCTGTTTATATGATGTGTTACACACATACACAGGCTGAGCTGTTTATATGATGAATACACACATACACAGGCTGAGCTGTTTATATGATGCACTACACACATACACAGGCTGAACTGTTTATATGATGCACTACACACATACACAGGCTGAGCTGTTTATATTATGCACTACACACATACACAGACTGAGCTGTTTATATGATGTGTTACACACATACACAGGCTGAGCTGTTTATATGATGAATACACACATACACAGGCTGAGCTGTTTATATGATGCACTACACACATACACAGGCTGAGCTGTTTATATGATGTGTTACACACATACACAGGCTGAGCTGTTTATATGATGCACTACACACATATGCAGGCTGAGCTGTTTATATGATGCACTACACACATACACAGGCTGAGCTGTTTATATGATGCACTACACACATACACAGGCTGAGCTGTTTATATGATGCACTACACACATACACAGGCTGAACTGTTTATATGATGCACTACACACATACACAGGCTGAGCTGTTTATATGATGCACTACACACATACACAGACTGAGCTGTTTATATGATGTGTTACACACATACACAGGCTGAGCTGTTTATATGATGAATACACACATACACAGGCTGAGCTGTTTATATGATGCACTACACACATACACAGGCTGAACTGTTTATATGATGCACTACACACATACACAGGCTGAGCTGTTTATATTATGCACTACACACATACACAGACTGAGCTGTTTATATGATGTGTTACACACATACACAGGCTGAGCTGTTTATATGATGAATACACACATACACAGGCTGAGCTGTTTATATGATGCACTACACACATACACAGGCTGAGCTGTTTATATGATGTGTTACACACATACACAGGCTGAGCTGTTTATATGATGCACTACACACATATGCAGGCTGAGCTGTTTATATGATGCACTACACACATACACAGGCTGAGCTGTTTATATGATGCACTACACACATACACAGGCTGAGCTGTTTATATGATGCACTACACACATACACAGGCTGAACTGTTTATATGATGCACTACACACATACACAGGCTGAGCTGTTTATATTATGCACTACACACATACACAGACTGAGCTGTTTATATGATGTGTTACACACATACACAGGCTGAGCTGTTTATATGATGAATACACACATACACAGGCTGAGATGTTTATATGATGCACTACACACATACACAGGCTGAGCTGTTTATATGATGCACTACACACATATACAGGCTGAGCTGTTTATATGATGCACTACACACATACACAGGCTGAGCTGTTTATATGATGCACTACACACATACACAGGCTGAGCTGTTTATATGATGCACTACACACATACACAGGCTGAGCTGTTTATATGATGCACTACACACATACACAGACTGAGCTGTTTATATGATGCACTACACACATAGACAGGCTGAGCTGTTTATATGATGCACTACACACATACACAGGCTGAGCTGTTTATATGATGCACTACACACATACACAGGCTGAGCTGTTTATATGATGCACTACACACATATACAGGCTGAGCTGTTTGTATGATGCACTACACACATATACAGGCTGAGCTGTTTATATGATGCACTACACACATACACAGGCTGAGCTGTTTATATGATGCACTACACACATACACAGACTGAGCTGTTTATATGATATGTTACACATATACACAGGCTGAGCTCTCACCTGGTTGCAGCCCTGTAGTCAGAGCCTCTGTGCCCGTGTTCCAGTCTGGTGGCCCCCTGTTGTGCTCAGTGCTATGTCCTCTGAAATGATGCACGCAATGAGGATGCAGCGAAACTCTGAGCTGCAGCACCACAGCCCAGCGGTGTCTGTCAGGCTACTTACCAAGGGCCCAGATTACCTGCGGCGACAGCTGGAGGGCTGCAGTCACAAGTATCATCAGAGACCACTTCTTGGCCCTCTGTATTTACGGCAATGATCCTCAGAAGGGGTTCAGGAGGTGCTTTGTCTCCTTATCACGGTGCTGTTCACAGGGGAGTTTATGAAACATTACTGAACATTAAATAAAATTAAAAAAAAAAACACTTCCGCTCCTGGCACCCCCCCTGGGGAGACGCACGCCCCACAGTTTGGGAACCGACGGTCTAGCACTTTCCCTGTCATTCAGATACAAATTAATGCATCAATGAAAATAATGAAAAAGAAAAAATACTGATGTATTCATTTGTTTATTTTATTTTTTTAAAGGTTAGTACTTACCTTACTGTGCTCTCCATGCTCAGTATTGTAGCTACAGGTGAACTTTACACCTGTTGCTTTGAAACATTTACATTTGCTTTAACAAAATATCAATGTTCGTTTAGTTTTAAACAAAATGAATTGTGCAGCCACCGAATATTCAACGAAATTAATTTCCCTAAATATTCAGAACAAAAATGTTGGGCGAAACAAAATTTTCTTAGCTGCACATCTCTATTAAAATGCTGCTTTTAGAGGAAAAGCTGCTGATGTTAGTCAACTATTCTTAGAAGCAAAAGATAGATGGCCAGTGATAAATGAAGCATAATGAGGTAATACAGTCATAATTACACATTGCCACACAAAATAAAACAATATATGAAGAGTTTGAATAAGAGCTTAAATGCATTCTAAAAAAGCAAGACCGGTCATTTTTATGAGTTAACAGTAATCCTTCCTACAAGACTAATAATAATAATTTTAATAATAATAAACATAGTATGCCTTAACTGTTAGGATTTTTTTTTATTTATTTTTTTAATTATTTTCTTCCTATTTTCCTTTTATTTCAATAATATCAAATTCCAATTAATAAAGGCAATAAATATAATATATGTAAAATATTCAAAATCATATTTTTTTAATAATAGTCTTTATTATTCCAAAGTAAAAGGTTAGTATGTTATATATATCTCCCAGAATAATAAAATCCTTGGAAACTGGTAAAGCTTTTTTCAGATGTCGTCTGAAACCTATCAGAGTATCATTGCAAGGTAAGTATCCACAGATCCTTAAACCCATCCCTCCTACTAGTTAATGTCCTTGGGTATGGAAGAACTTTATCAAGAGCATATACTCAACTCTAATGAACAAAGGGTTTCCTTATAAACACGTGTTGACCACTATTCACCTCCTTCATTATTAAGTATAAGGAAGTTTGACAATACATGCCATATATCGTATCCTATATTTACATATACCTATTTACATCAATCAAGATAAACTCTATACAATTCATATAATTAATATATTACCATTAATGAATGTGTACTCTAAACAGACTATGGCCTCTAGTTATCAAGCCGTCAACCTCAAATACGCTGGAATTCCGCAGTGTATTTGTGGCGAGGCTGATTTGCCATAGTTATCAAGCCCTACATACCGGCAAAACTAGAATATAGTGACGTAAGCTTCTATCTACTTTAGCTAGTTATCAAAAAACTAGCAGGTACGCTCGGCACTTTTCCGGCCCAGCGTACCTGGTTTTCAATCCGCCACCCTGGAGGCGGCGGATCCCATAGGAATCAATGGGAGTCTGACCATAGCGAAAGTTCATGTTCACTGCTGCCCGACATCCCATTGATTCCTATGGGAGATGTCTGCACCTAACACCCTAACATGTACCCCGAGTCTAAACACTCCTAATCTGTCCCCCCCCTACACCGCCACAACTAAATAAATGTATTACCCCCAAACCGCCTCTCCCGGACCCCGCCGCAACTATAATAAACTGATTAACCCCTAAACCGCCGCTCCCGGACCCCGCCGCCACCTACATAATACCTATTAACCCCTATCCTGCCCCCCATACCACTGCCTCCTATAATAAAGTTATTAACCCCTATCCTGCCCCCCCTACACTGCCGCCACCCATAATAAAGTTATTAACCCCTATCCTGCGGATCCCGGACCCCGCCGCAACTAAATAAATTGTTTAACCCCTAAACCTCCGCTCACGGACCCCGCCACCACCTATATTAAACTTATTAACCCCTATCCTGCCCCCCCTACACCGCCGCAACCTATAATAAAATTATTAACCCCTAAACCTAAGTCTAACACTAACCCTAACACCCCCTATCTTAAATATTAATTAAATAAATCTAAATAAATATTACTCTTATTAATTAGTTATTCCTATTTAAAACTAAATACTTACCTGTAAAATAAACCCTAAGATAGCTACAATGTAATTAATAATTACATTATAGCTATTTTAGGATTTATATTTATTTTACATGTAACTTTGTATTTATTTTAACTAGGTAGAATAGCTATTAAATAGTTATTAACTATTTAATAACTACCTAGCTAAAAAAAATACAAAATTACATGTAAAATAAATCCTAACCTAAGTTAAAATTAAACCTAACACTACACTATCAATAAATAAATTAAATTAATTAACTACAAATACCTACAATTAAATATAATTAAATAAACTAAGTTACAAAAAATAAAAAAAAATAAGTTACAAAAAATAAAAAAAGATTACAAGATTTTTAAGCTAATTACACCTAATTTAAGCCCCCTAATAAAATAACAAAGCCCCCCAAAATAAAAAAATGCCCTACCCTATTCTAAATTACAAAAGTTAACAGCTCTTTTACCAGCCCTTAAAAGGGCTTTTTGCGGGGCATGCCCCTAAGTAAACAGCTCTTTTGCATGTAAAAAAAAATACACCCCCCCAACATTAAAACCCACCACCCACACACCCCTACTCTAACCCAAACCCCCCTTAAATAAACCTAACACTACCCCCCTGAAGATCACCCTACCTTGAGACGTCTTCACCCAGCCGGGCACCAGTGGTCATCCGATCCGTGCAGTAGTCTTCATCTGATGGGCCAGAAGAGGACATCCAGACCGGCAGAAGTCTTCATCCTATCCAGGTAGAAGAGGACATCCAGACCGGCAGACATCTTCATCCAAGCGGTATCTTCTATCTTCATCCATCCGACGAGGAGCGGCTTCATCTTCAAGACCCCGGCGCGGAGCATCCTTCCAGACCGACAACTAACGACGAATGAAGGTTCCTTTAAGGGACGTCATCCAAGATGGCGTCCCTTGAATTCCGATTGGCTGATAGAATTCTATCAGCCAATCGGAATTAAGGTAGGAAAAATCTGATTGGCTGATTGAATCAGCCAATCAGATTCAAGTTCAATCTGATTGGCTGATCCAATCAGCCAATCAGATTGAGCTTGCATTCTATTGGCTGTTCCGATCAGCCAATAGAATGCAAGCTCAATCTGATTGGCTGATTGGATCAGCCAATCAGATTGAACTTGAATCTGATTGGCTGATTCAATCAGCCAATCAGATTTTTCCTACTTTAATTCCGATTGGCTGATAGAATCCTATCAGCCAATCGGAATTCGAGGGACGCCATCTTGGATGACGTCCCTTAAAGGAACCTTCATTCATCGTTAGTCATCGGTCTGGAAGGATGCTCCGCGCCGGAGGTCTTGAAGATGAAGCCGCTCCTCGTCGGATGGATGAAGATAGAAGATGCCGCTTGGATGAAGATGTCTGCCGGTCTGGATGTCCTCTTCTGCCCGGATAGGATGAAGACTTCTGCCGGTCTGGATGTCCTCTTCTGGCCCATCGGATGAAGACTACTGGACGTATCGAATAACCACTGGTGCCCGGCTGGGTGAAGACGACTCAAGGTAGGGAGATCTTCAGGGGGGTAGTGTTAGGTTTATTTAAGGGGGGTTTGGGTTAGAATAGGGGTATGTGGGTGGTAGGTTTTAATGTTGGGGGGGGGTTGTATTTTTTTTACATGCAAAAAAGCTGTTTACTTTGGGGAATGCCCCGCAAAAGACCCTTTTAAGGGCTGGTAAGGTAATAGAGCTGTTAACTTTTGTAATTTAGAATAGGGTAGGGATTTTTTTTATTTTGGGGGGCTTTGTTATTTTATTAGGGGGCTTAGATTAGGTGTAATTAGATTAAAAATCTTGTAATATTTTTTTATTTTTTGTAACTTATTTTTTTTTATTTTTTGTACTTTAGTTAGTTTATTTAATTGTATTTAATTGTAGCTACTTGTAGTTAATTAATTAAATTAATTTAATAATAGTGTAGTGTTAGGTTTAATTGTAACATAGGTTAGGATTTATTTTACAGGTAATTTTGTATTTCTTTTAGCTAGGTAGTTATTAAATAGTTAATAACTATTTAATAACTATTCTACCTAGTTAAAATAAATACAAAGTTGCCTGTAAAATAAATATAAATCCTAATTATTAATTACATTGTAGCTATCTTAGGGTTTATTTTACAGGTAAGTATTTATTTTGAAATAGGAATAATTTATTTATTGATAGTGTAGTGTTAGGTGTAATTGAAACTTAGGTTAGTTTTTATTTTACAGGTAAATTTGTCTTTATTTTATCTAGATAGCTATTAAATAGTTAATAACTATTTAATAGCTATTGTACCTAGTTAAAATAAATTTAAATTTGCCTGTAAAATAAAAATAAATCCTAAAATAGCTACAATATAATTATTAGTAATATTGTAGCTAGATTAGGGTTTATTTTATAGGTAAGTATTTAGTTTTAAATAGGATTAATTTAGTTAATAAGAGTAATTTTTATTTAGATTTATTAAAATAATATTTAAGTTAGGGGGTGTTAGGGTTAGTGTTAGACATAAGTTTAGAGGTTAATTAGATTAATATAGATGGCGGCGGTATAGAGGGGGCAGGATAGGGGTTAATAAATTTATTATAGGTGGCGACGGTGTAGGGGGGGCAGATTAGGGGTTAATAAGTTTAATATAGGTGGCAGCGGGGTCCGGGAGCGGCGGTTTAGGGGTTAATCAGTTTGTTAGAGTGGCGATGGGCCCCGGGAGCGGCGGTTTAGGGGTTAATACATTTATTATAGTTGCGGCGGGGTCTAGAAGCGGCGGTTTAGGGGTTAATAACTTTATTTAGTTGCGGGGGGGCTCCGGGGGCGGCCGTATAGGGGGTAGAACAGTATAGTATAGTGTGAGTGCTTAGTGACAGCTTATCAATAAAGCTGTAGAAAAGCCGAAGAGCAGCGAGATCGGATGAGTGATAACTATCACAGTCCGCTGCTCATCACCCCGTACTTGGTGCGCAGCTTTTTGACAGCGTTTTTGATAACTTTGGCGAGCGTATTCAGGTCCGCGGCGGCGATGTGAGGCGAGCTTAGGCGGGCGTATTGGGGCCGGCGAAGGCAGGTAAGTAGACACGTTGATAACTAGGGGCCTATGTATTTTGACTTTATTGTACAAGCAAAACAAATTTGCATATAAAAATGTGTATATAAAAAGCTCATGCTAAAAGCAATTTTCCCTCAAATGTGGATAAAACCAAACCATTAAAAGCTAAAATGTATATAATTAAAAATAGAAGTAAAAAGTGAAAATAATAAATCTTTATATATAGTAATACAAAGAGGCATCATCTAGAAGAATGTATACCCTCTTTCTAAAACCCATGCTATTCTATCCTCAAATGTAAAGAGAATTTAGGGAATCTGTTAGGATATTATTATATTCTATTATTACAGAAAAAAAATTGTCTGAGATACTATGGAAGGTCATGGGACACATGTATGTATATTAAAACATTAGCACATTGTAATATATGCTATTGTTTATTGAAAACCTTTTTTACCATGTTGTGTTCCTTATTGTAGGTAGTGATGCTATTTGTTGTAATTGTCCCTTATTGTAGGTAGTGATGCTATTTGTTGTAATTGTCCCTTATTGTAGGTAGTGATGCTATTTGTTGTAATTGTTCCTTATTGTAGGTAGTGATGCTATTTGTTGTAATTGTTCCTTATTGTGGGTAGTGATGCTATTTGTTGTAATTGTTCCTTATTGTAGGTAGTGATGTTTCTTCTGTTAAGTGTGATCAGTCCACGGGTCATCATTACTTCTGGGATATTACTCCTCCCCAACAGGAAGTGCAAGAGGATTCACCCAGCAGAGCTGCATATAGCTCCTCCCCTCTACGTCACTCCCAGTCATTCTCTTGCACCCAACGACTAGATAGGATGTGTGAGAGGACTATGGTGATTATACTTAGTTTTATATCTTCAATCAAAAGTTTGTTATTTTAAAATAGCACCGGAGTGTGTTATTATCTCTCTGGCAGAGTTTGAAGAAGAATCTACCAGAGTTTTAGTTATGATTTTAGCCGGAGTAGTTAAGATCATATTGCTGTTTCTCGGCCATCTGAGGAGAGGTAAACTTCAGATCAGGGGACAGCGGGCAGATGAATCTGCATAGAGGTATGTAGCAGTTTTTATTTTCTGACAATGGAATTGATGAGAAAATCCTGCCATACCGATATAATGTCATGTATGTATACTTTACACTTCAGTATTCTGGGGAATGGTACTTCACTAGAATTACACTGTAAGAAATACATAAAGCTGTTTAATAACTAGAGATTATGTTTAACGTTTTTGCTGGAATGTAAAATCGTTTTCATTTACTGAGGTACTGAGTGAATAAATGTTTGGGCACTATTTTTCCACTTGGCAGTTGCTTAATCTGTTTTTCTGTTAGTTTCTGTTCTCCCTCACTGCTGTGTGTGAGGGGGAGGGGCCGTTTTTTTGGCTCTTTTACTGCATCAAATATTTCAGTCAGCAACTCATTGTATTCCCTGCATGATCCGGTTCATCTCTACAGAGCTCAGGGGTCTTCAAAACTTATTTTGAGGGAGGTAATTTCTCTCAGCAGAGCTGTGAGAATTATAGTTTGACTGAGATAAAAAACGTTTATTCTGTAATTTGTTTCCTGCTTTCAGAATTTGTTATCTTTGCTAATGGGATTAAACCTTTGCTAAAGTTGTGTTGTTTACAAGGATTGAGGCTATAACTGTTTCAATTTATTAATTTTCAACTGTCATAGATCTTCTGTGCTTCTTAAAGGCACAGTACGTTTTAATATTATTCTAATTGAATTGTATTTCCAAGTTGCAAGTTTATTTGCTAGTGTGTTAAACATGTCTGATTCAGAGGATGATACCTGTGTCATTTGTTGCAATGCCAAAGTGGAGCCCAATAGAAATTTATGTACTAACTGTATTGATGCTACTTTAAATAAAAGTCAATCTGTACAAATTGAACAAATTTCACCAAACAACGAGGGGAGAGTTATGCCGACTAACTCGCCTCACGTGTCAGTACCTGCATCTCCCGCTCGGGAGGTGCGTGATATTGTAGCGCCGAGTACATCTGGGCGGCCATTACAAATCACATTACAGGATATGGCTACTGTTATGACTGAAGTTCTGGCTAAATTACCAGAACTAAGAGGTAAGCGTGATCACTCTGGGGTGAGAACAGAGTGCGCTGATAATATTAGGGCCATGTCAGACACTGCGTCACAGGTGGCAGAACATGAGGACGGAGAACTTCATTCTGTGGGTGACGGTTCTGATCCAAACAGACTGGATTCAGATATCTCAAATTTTAAATTTAAACTGGAAAACCTCCGTGTATTACTAGGGGAGGTGTTAGCGGCTCTGAATGATTGTAACACAGTTGCAATACCAGAGAAAATGTGTAGGTTGGATAAATATTTTGCGGTACCGGCGAGTACTGAGGTTTTTCCTATACCTAAGAGACTTACTGAAATTGTTACTAAGGAGTGGGATAGACCTGGTGTGCCGTTCTCACCCCCTCCGATATTTAGAAAAATGTTTCCAATAGACGCCACCACACGGGACTTATGGCAAACGGTCCCTAAGGTGGAGGGAGCAGTTTCTACTTTAGCTAAGCGTACCACTATCCCGGTGGAGGATAGCTGTGCTTTTTCAGATCCAATGGATAAAAAATTAGAGGGTTACCTTAAGAAAATGTTTGTTCAACAAGGTTTTATATTGCAACCCCTTGCATGCATTGCGCCGATCACGGCTGCAGCGGCATTCTGGATTGAGTCTCTGGAAGAGAACATTAGTTCAGCTACTCTGGACGACATTACGGACAGGCTTAGAGTCCTTAAACTAGCTAATTCATTCATTTCGGAGGCCGTAGTACATCTTACTAAACTTACGGCGAAGAATTCAGGATTCGCCATTCAGGCACGCAGGGCGCTGTGGCTAAAATCCTGGTCAGCTGATGTTACTTCTAAGTCTAAATTGCTTAATATACCTTTCAAAGGGCAGACCTTATTCAGGCCCGGGTTGAAAGAGATTATCGCTGACATTACAGGAGGTAAAGGCCATGCCCTGCCTCAGGACAAAGCCAAAGCTAAGGCTAGACAGTCTAATTTTCGTTCCTTTCGTAATTTCAAAGCAGGAGCAGCATCAACTTCCTCTGCACCAAAACAGGAAGGAGCTGTTGCTCGCTACAGACAAGGCTGGAAACCTAACCAGTCCTGGAACAAGGGCAAGCAGACCAGGAAACCTGCTGCTGCCCCTAAAACAGCATGAATTGAGGGCCCCCGATCCGGGATCGGATCTAGTGGGGGGCAGACTTTCTCTCTTCGCCCAGGCTTGGGCAAGAGATGTCCAGGATCCCTGGGCGCTAGAGATAATATCTCAGGGATACCTTCTGGACTTCAAATACTCTCCTCCAAGAGAGAGATTTCATCTGTCAAGGTTGTCAACAATCCAGACAAAGAAAGAGGCGTTTCTACGCTGCGTACAAGAGCTCTTGTTAATGGGAGTAATCCATCCAGTTCCACGATCGGAACAGGGACAGGGGTTTTACTCAAATCTGTTTGTGGTTCCCAAAAAAGAGGGAACTTTCAGACCAATCCTGGACTTAAAGATCCTAAACAAATTTCTAAGAGTTCCATCGTTCAAGATGGAGACTATTCGGACAATTTTACCTATGATCCAAGAGGGTCAGTACATGACCACTGTAGATTTAAAAGATGCTTACCTTCACATACCGATTCACAAAGATCATTACCGGTACCTAAGGTTTGCCTTCCTAGACAGGCATTACCAGTTTGTGGCTCTTCCATTCGGATTGGCTACAGCTCCAAGAATCTTCACAAAGGTTCTGGGTGCTCTTCTGGCGGTTCTAAGACCGCGGGGAATCTCGGTAGCTCCATACCTAGACGACATTCTGATACAAGCTTCAAGCTTTCAAACTGCCAAGTCTCATACAGAGTTAGTACTGGCATTTCTAAGGTCACATGGATGGAAGGTGAACGAAAAGAAAAGTTCACTCGTTCCACTCACAAGAGTTCCCTTCCTGGGGACTCTTATAGATTCTGTAGAAATGAAGATTTACCTGACAGAGGACAGGCTAACAAGACTTCAAAGTGCTTGCCGCACCCTTCATTCCATTCAACACCCGTCAGTGGCTCAATGCATGGAGGTAATCGGCTTAATGGTAGCGGCAATGGACATAGTACCCTTTGCACGCTTACACCTCAGACCACTGCAACTGTGCATGCTAAGTCAGTGGAATGGGGATTACTCAGACTTATCCCCTTCTCTGAATCTGGATCAAGAGACCAGAAATTCTCTTCTATGGTGGCTTTCTCGGCCACATCTGTCCAGGGGGATGCCATTCAGCAGACCAGACTGGACAATTGTAACAACAGACGCCAGCCTTCTAGGTTGGGGTGCCGTCTGGAATTCTCTGAAGGCTCAGGGACAATGGAGTCAGGAGGAGAGTCTCCTGCCAATAAACATTCTGGAATTGAGAGCAGTTCTCAATGCCCTCCTGGCTTGGCCCCAGTTGACAACTCGGGGGTTCATCAGGTTTCAGTCGGACAACATCACGACTGTAGCTTACATCAACCATCAGGGAGGGACAAGAAGCTCCCTAGCTATGATGGAAGTATCAAAGATAATTCGCTGGGCAGAGTCTCACTCTTGCCACCTGTCAGCAATCCACATCCCGGGAGTGGAGAACTGGGAGGCGGATTTCTTAAGTCGTCAGACTTTTCATCCGGGGGAGTGGGAACTCCATCCGGAGGTCTTTGCCTAAATACTTCGACGTTGGGGCAAACCAGAGATAGATCTCATGGCGTCTCGACAGAACGCCAAGCTTCCTCGTTACGGGTCCAGATCCAGGGATCCAGGAGCAGTCCTGATAGATGCCCTGACAGCACCTTGGGACTTCAGGATGGCTTACGTGTTTCCACCCTTCCCGATGCTTCCTCGATTGATTGCCAGAATCAAACAAGAGAGAGCATCAGTGATTCTAATAGCACCTGCGTGGCCACGCAGGACTTGGTATGCAGACCTGGTGGACATGTCATCCTGTCCACCTTGGTCTCTACCTCTGAATCAGGACCTTCTGATACAGGGTCCCTTCAAACACCAAAATCTAACTTCTCTGAAGCTGACTGCTTGGAAATTGAACGCTTGATTTTATCAAGACGTGGGTTTTCTGAGTCAGTTATTGATACCTTAATACAGGCTAGGAAACCTGTTACCAGAAAGATTTACCATAAGATATGGCGTAAATACCTATATTGGTGTGAATCCAAAGGTTACTCTTGGAGTAAGGTTAGGATTCCTAGGATATTGTCTTTTCTACAAGAAGGTTTAGAAAAGGGTTTATCTGCTAGTTCATTAAAGGGACAGATCTCAGCTCTGTCCATTCTATTACACAAACGTCTGTCAGAAGTTCCTGACGTCCAGGCTTTTTGTCAGGCTTTGGCCAGGATTAAGCCTGTGTTTAAAACTGTTGCTCCACCATGGAGTTTAAACCTGGTTCTTAATGTTTTACAGGGCGTTCCGTTTGAACCCCTTCATTCCATTGATATAAAGTTGTTATCTTGGAAAGTTCTATTTTTAATGGCTATTTCCTCGGCTCGAAGAGTCTCTGAATTATCAGCCTTACATTGTGATTCTCCTTATTTGATTTTTCATTCGGATAAGGTAGTTCTGCGTACTAAACCTGGGTTCTTACCTAAGGTAGTTACTAACAGGAATATCAATCAAGAGATTGTTGTTCCTTCTTTGTGCCCAAATCCTTCTTCGAAGAAGGAACGTCTACTGCACAACCTGGATGTAGTCCGTGCTCTAAAATTTTACTTACAGGCAACTAAGGAATTTCGACAAACGTCTTCTCTGTTTGTCGTTTACTCTGGGCAGAGGAGAGGTCAAAAAGCTTCTGCTACCTCTCTTTCTTTTTGGCTTCGTAGCATAATTCGTTTAGCTTATGAGACTGCTGGACAGCAGCCTCCTGAAAGAATTACAGCTCATTCTACTAGAGCTGTGGCTTCCACTTGGGCCTTCAAGAATGAGGCCTCTGTTGAGCAGATTTGCAAGGCTGCAACTTGGTCTTCGCTTCATACTTTTTCCAAATTTTACAAATTTGACACTTTTGCTTCATCGGAGGCTATTTTTGGGAGAAAGGTTCTTCAGGCAGTGGTTCCTTCTGTATAAAGAGCCTGCCTATCCCTCCCTTCATCCGTGTACTTTTGCTTTGGTATTGGTATCCCAGAAGTAATGATGACCCGTGGACTGATCACACTTAACAGAAGAAAACATAATTTATGCTTACCTGATAAATTCCTTTCTTCTGTAGTGTGATCAGTCCACGGCCCGCCCTGTTTTTAAGGCAGGTAAATATTTTTTAATTTATACTCCAGTCACCACTTCACCCTTGGCTTTTCCTTTCTCGTTGGTCCTTGGTCGAATGACTGGGAGTGACGTAGAGGGGAGGAGCTATATGCAGCTCTGCTGGGTGAATCCTCTTGCACTTCCTGTTGGGGAGGAGTAATATCCCAGAAGTAATGATGACCCGTGGACTGATCACACTACAGAAGAAAGGAATTTATCAGGTAAGCATAAATTATGTTTTTTTGTTGTAATTCTTTTTTCATTTTACATTGACTTTAATTAGATCCTCTCTTTTCTTCCCAAACACCCTAACCATAGTGGATAAAAAATATGCATATAAAAAATGACAAGAAAAAGATGTTTCAATAAAAAAAACATCAGGAATAAAGCCAAATTATTACATTTTCATGCAGGAGAGGTTACATTTTTGTATCATTGTATCCATGGAGGACGCTACTCTTTCCTCTCATTCCACATGTGAAGCCTCCATTACTTTTTCCCATCAGTCCCTTATCTATACTAGTGATGGCCAACTTCCTAACACATGAGGGGTGCAGATCAATAATTGAGTTGCTTTAATAGCTGCATATAAATGTATGGCTATTAAACATACAAATAATTATGTATTCCCTAAAAATGTTTAATGATACAGGGCCAGATTTAGGTAAGGTTTCAGGGTACTTTCTATATGCCATTCTTCCACCCAGAACGCTCTTTTTAGTTGTTGCCACCCTAAAGCATTTATAGTTTCAATTTTTTCTTGAGAGCTCAAAAACTATCACACACATTCTTCGTTCTGGTATTTCTCGGGGCCACAAAAAAAGTTAAAAAAATGCTGAGGACATTTTAGTTGGATATCACTGATCTATAAAAATAACCAATTTCCTCTCAAAGTTTCTTCATGTACTTACATACATAGCCCTGATTCTCTAAAGAGAATAAAGCTCCAGCACTATGAGATACCACGCAAGATTCTAGAAAGACAAATGTATCCCTAAGGGCTTTCCATATATTTCTGGAAGTAAAGGAGGGGCAAGCACAGTACAATATAGCACTGCATGATATGATACTTTACATTTATACATTTTGCTTTCTATTTTAATTCACTTTAGACTTTAGATTTTGGCCTTTAAGTTTAATTATATTCAAGATATGTAATAGGATTAATGGTTTTATAAGTTCTGATTGTTTCTGTGCAACTTTAACAAGTAAGCATTGCAATCTGTGGTAAAATAAATGAGCAAACAAATACAAATCTTTTTAATGTAGAAAAAAAAATATTGGAGTTGAAGGTCCTATTCATAAATGAGCTCATACATGTAATATACATGTGTCAAGCACTCCCATGCACACATTATTCATGTTGTCACTGGATGTGGTTTAAAGTCGTGATCTGCTTATTATTCCAAATGTTGCAGATTACAATATTACAACAGCATAAATAAAACCAAAACAAATGAAGGCAAAAATACCAATATTTCACAGGCCTCTGTACATAGGTTGAAAGAACAATCAAGTTCAATATGTTTAGATCTTCTAGCCTCTTTGATATCATTTGCTCAAGCTGCTATCAATAATTAGTTCCCTTCATAGAGGAAACAAAATGGTCTCCCTCTCCAAGCCTCTGAGCCATAAGAAGTATAAACCTTGTCTTAAAGATGTGCCCGACCATCCCTCTTAATACATCTTGCAGGTAGCCACATTACACAAATATAGAAGTAAATCATTAGTATGCCACTCTACACAAACTTCTCAGTTAATCAGGACCAGTAGCTCTGTATTCTCAATAATTTTAACTTGAAATTAAATAGCTAATAGTTTTAAAATATACTGATAATATTTCAAAAGTATATAATAATATCATATACTAAATTTTCATCAATCTTAACATAATCAGTGAATTTTATTGTAACTGTGAATTATCTGTATGAGGAGATAATTCATAATCCAACCTTAGGCTACTAATCTCACATTAAGCACAAATTTAAAATAAAAGTCTAGCGTTTAATTATTTTCCATTATTTTTAGACTTTTGGCAAATAAAATTCATGGAAAGTTGAGATACATTTTAAAGTTTGCCAAAAAAATCAACAGACCACGTTTTATTTGGTACATCTGGCACCCAGGGGTAATGATGAAAAAATCATTACCATATGAGAATTGCAATGAAACCTATTTGTAAATTTCTAGGTGGTCTGAATTGTTGTCTAAAAGGGAACCGATACGTCAATGAGTGGACAATATTGCTTCTTCAAAACATAATCTATTTGTCTATCTTAAATACTTCCTAAAAACTTAACTAACAAAAAAGTAACCAATTTAAGTACCTTTTCTTATAATTCTTGACTGCATCCTTCAGCCAATGACAGAAACATTATTGATAAGATAAAATATTATGCATACTTATGCATTTATTTTAATACTTTGAAAAAATATTTTCATTTCCTTTTAATTTATTAGACATGTTTCTTTGAGTCGATTCATTTTCATGGTGGATTGATGTTTGATTGATAGATTCAGTGGTATTAATCGGTTTTATATAGAATGATTTTTTTTATTTAATAGGGTATGGGAAAACACAAGAAAAACATATATATATATAAAAAAACAGCATTTAAACATGAAAAAAATCATATTTTTTATGATTCCGTTTGTTATTGTTAACCATTTTATTTATATATTATTAATCTTTCCTTATATGTACTTCTGTACTATCAACAATAAAACATATATATAATTATTAAGTGCTTATAAATATTACAAGACCATTCTGTGGATATATTTTATCGTAAAAAAACCATACAGATTCTGAAATATCCTTTTTTTAGATGAGAAAAATAAAAGATTTCTAATTAAGATGTATGAATTACCTTAACAGTAAATTAGTTTCTTTAGCAAATGCATCAGACAGATTAACGCTTCAGTACCTGCCTGTATAACCTTTATTAAATTATAATAAAGACATAAATAGTAATAATATATCCAGTCATCTCTATTTTTATTTTACTTTCTTTGAAGAACATAAATTATACAGTATTTATAGAGAAAACTCCTCAGAAAATATGTAATAGTTGACATGTCCTCTTTAAATCTAAGCTCCAAAAATAATTTCAGGTCCAATGTTAACAACCACAGTCTTCAAGCTGAAATATTTTGGATGTACTTTGGTTTTATATTTCTACTTACTGAAGAAAGCATTTCTTTCTGAAAATAATCTGATATGATACACTATTTGTGAAAGTTTTATTTTATGAAATCTAGTTTATTTCTTTTTTCTGTTTATTCACAGCTGTCCATTGGACCCAATGTCTGGTAAATAAATTGAACTGCAGAAGTGACATGATTCAGACTGTTCCAGATCCTTCAGCTCATATCAAAGTAAGAGGCTTATTCTATCTTCAATTTATGCTGTTCAGACTATTCATATATGCCAGTTCAACCAATATCTTGCTTTGATCCTTTGGTTACTTGAAGGAATTTAACCACATATTGTAGCTATTTCTGTTATTGTGGTTTTTTTTACGGATTGGAACTCAAGGCATGAGAATTGATAAAGATGAGAACAATTGGCTGATGTCCCAAGAGTTCTACAGTAGAGTAGAACCCAGAGTGTCTATAGGGCTTTACCGTTCCAAAAACATTTTCTTGGTCAAATTATGTCAAGCAACGTTTCCATTTATTTAAATTTATTTTTTGTACATTTACTTTAAACCATTCTTCCCTTAGAATTTTCACTGATAACTTGTTGTGACTGCTCATATATGTGACTGTAGGAGCCAAGAAGTTTTGAATGTGTTAATGGTCTACTGAATTTTGTTTTGTGCTTAGACCTTTTTTTATATCTGATACAATATATCTATATCTATTTGGTTCTAGTGCAGTCTTTTAGATTGAAATTGATTTTCTTGGCAATCATGTCTACTATTAAATGTTTCCCTATTTTTAATGTATTATTAGATTTAAGGAACGGCAATAGATTTTAGAAGATTAAACATTCCAAATATGGAGTTTCTGATAGATTTACTACCCAGAGGAGACTGGACATACTGTAAAATAGAAGGTTGGTGCAACCCAATAAAAATCATCCGGGTGACTAATTTCTGAGTCCTGAACAGTATTTAGAAGAATTCTGCTCAGCCTGGTGTTATAGACTCCTTGGTGTCTAAATAATAATATATTGAAATCTGCATTGTTTTCTTCATATATTCAAGAAAGGAGTTAGATGATTCTTGTTTTGCATTGACGTATTGCTACACAAGTGTTGTGTCTGGCACTCATAAAGTAGTAAGTGTTTGTTACTACATTTCATCTCTCGGTAAACATTGTACAAAATGTGCTTGCGGTTTCTACAGGTGCACCTAGACGTGTTTTTTAATGGCTAGCAATCACATTTGTTTGTTTAAGTAAGCCACATAATAATGTTAGATATTTTCTGGTCATGGTACAAAATAATTCAGAATTTGATTGGAAGATTATTTACTGAACATAGATGAAAAAATATTCTTGGCGCTAAAAGCATTTTGTTTGTGACCAAAATATATTTAGAATAATATTTAAAAATATGTTCTTATGTGTAAAGAAAAAGCTATATACAATGTATAATTTGGTACTGGGTGTGATAACACATTACATCATGTTTTTTTTTTTTTTTAAATATATAATATTGATGTTTTTTTACCCATTTTTGAACAATAAATTAAAATTTGCTTAACCCAATGTTTCTCGGAGAGGGTTTCTTAAACTCCTATTTCACAGAGAGAGTTTATTAACCAATTGTATCCCAGAAAGTGTTGCTTAACAACTTGATTGCAAGAAAGGACTTGTTTCATCATATAAATTTACCTTTTTAAATTTGAAATCTGTGATTTTAGCAGTTCATATGCTGTAATACTACTAAGAAGCTGTATTTTTTTTCTTTAATAACTGACTTTTAACTAACTTGCCAAATGTAAGTCAGTTGTGATGTATGACTTTAGAATTAACTTGTATTTACAGAACAACCAGCCATTTTACCTGTTTCCTTAACTAGGTTTAATTACATACTCACATAACTATGAATAGCCCTCTGTGTCTACTAAATTATGACATATTGCATGTAATAAAACTTACCAAGGAAGATACCTTAAATGTATAATATAAAGGAAGACTGAATAACTGGGCAGAAGTATGTTTATTTTACATTTTTTAACTGGCTGGAAATTGAATAGCAATTCTAGTATATGTAATATCTATGTTGCTGGTTAATAGGGATGGGCAAATGGTTTGCAACAATCAAAAAGCATGAAACAAATTTTAACACATTTGTTAATTCGTTTTGAATTTCAAATGTTTGTACAACATTCTGACATTTGTTTAATGTAATAGTATTTCTAATGTGTTCTTTCAATGTAATATTCGTTTTCATTTTTTCAAATAATTGATTTGAATTATGCAGTATTCGAATTAAAAAAAAAATCAAATCAATATATTTGTAATAGTATTTCTAATGCTTTCTTTAAATGTAATATTTAAATTATGCAATAATCTAAAAAGAAACATTTGAAATGATATATTTGTATCTATTATGTATCAATTCTACCACATGAACTATTAAACTTTTGAATAGTATAGTTAAAGGATTACTTTCTGTTATAATTTTTAAGCTAAACAACTAACATATTAAAGTTAATAAACATTAATTAAAATCTACTGACCTATATTTTCTCCAAAACGAAGTTTCATAACGTTCTAAAAGTTATATCTTTTATTCGCCGATGATGTCACGTTATCCTGCCCACTATTTTCAGCACTGCATGTTGAAAATACTTAAACCAATAACTTTGTGTTTAAAGCCCCATTTTGAAACCTAGGTATTGTAAACGGATTGGTACAGAGCAAAGGATACCCACGGAGTGGGTTTGGAAAACAATTAAATTTGCAGACAAGATTTCTGATATACGGTAGAGATATGTTAATGAAATGTTATTGATAAAAAGCGTATTTGGGGTAGTTAGTTAGTAACAGGCATAGAAAATATTTACTTACAGTGGCCCTTTAAATTGAATGTTACATTCGAAATTTCGAATGTGAATATTTAATTTAATTATGAACATTTGAAAATGAAATTAACATTCGAAAACTGTAAATAACATTCGATTACAGAATTTTAACGGATTTTCATTCTTTTCAACATTCAATTATCCAAAACGAATGTCCAAAGGACTATTTGTTCTACCAAACGTTTACACTTTTGCCCACCTCTACTGATTAAGCATATATTGTTAAGGTGAGCGATATATACCTAGTATATCAGGGATTAATTATCCTTATGAATAGAATCACACAGATCGGTCTTTTTAGAAAATGCACACATGTCCTTAATCCGACCAGTGTGGGCACTATTCTGTTAACACATTCCAAGGTTTTCAATCCAGGTAAGTTCCTCTCTCTCTTGTTGCTTATTGAATATGTTTATTGCTTTATCTATATAGTGTTTCCGCTCTGTACAGTACTCATGAATAAAGGAAATCAAATACAGTTATCCATTTTAAAATATAGTGGGAAGTATACATGTGCATTTGGATGCCTCTGAATGCGGAAGAAGGCAGCTCCTTGCAGCGTTCAGCTCTTTTGAGAACCAGATTTCTTCTTTTGAAAGTCCAACACACTAGATTTGTACAGATCTTAGTGTGTTGAATTTTCACAAGAAGAAATCCGGCTCTCAAAAGAGTATGCAGACTAAGCAGGCCTAGGGGTAGATTTATCAAGCAGCGAATGCTGCAATCTACCCCTGAAGTTTCAGGTCCACCTGAAACTTAAGTATAGAAGCAGCGGTTGTAAGATTGAATACGATAGGGATGATTGACACCCCCTGCTAGCGGCCGATTGGTTGCGAATGTGCAGGGGGCAGCATTGCACAAGCATTTCACAAAATTTTGTCCCGAGTTTAGAAATACCCAATGTTTACCTGTTCTTTGCTTTTTTTTGCAAGTTATAGGGCCATAAATACAAGTAGCACTTTGCTATTTCCAAACCACTTTTTTTCAAAATTAGTTACATTGGAACACTGATATCTTTCAGGAATCCCTGAATATCCCTTGACATGTATATATTTTTATTTAGAAGAGTATTGATCTTGATCAAGAAATTGTTTACTTTTTCACAAATATTTTCACAAACTTTAGGTTTCTCGCTGAATTTATTTACAAACAACTTATGCAATTATGCCATAAATGGTTGTAAATACCTTTGTGGGATCCCCTTTGTTCAGAAATAGCAGACATATATGGCTTTGGCGTTGCTTTTTGTTTTGGTAATTAGAAGGCCGCTAAATGCCGCTGCTCACCACATGTGTATTATACCCAGCAGTGAAGGGGTTAATTAGGGAGCTTGTAGTGAGCTTTTAGGTTTAATTTTAGTTTTAGTGTAGTGTAGTAGACAACCCAAATTATTGATCTAGGCCCGTTTTGGTATATTTCATGCCACCATTTCACCGCCAAATACGATCAAATAAAAAAAAAACTGTTAAATTTTTCACAATTTTAGGTTTCTCACTGAAATTATTTACAAACAGCTTGTGCAATTATGGCACAAATGGTTGTAAATGCTTCTCTAGGATCCCCTTTGTTCATAAATAGCAGACATATATGGCTTTGCTTTTTGGTAATAATAAGGCCGTTAAATGCTTCTGCGAACCACACTTTTAATATGCCCAGCAGTTAAGGGGTTAATTAGGTAGCTTGTAGGGTTAATTTTTAGCTTTAGTTTAGATATCAGCCTCCAACCTGACACATCCCAGCCCCTGATCCCCCCTGACCCCCTCAAACATCTCTCTTCCCTCCCCCACCTCACAATTGTCACCACCATCTTAAGTACTGGCAGAAAGTCTGCCAGTACTGAAATAAAAAGCATTTTTTCCCCCATACAGTCTGCAGTGATGGATCCCCCCTTACCCCACAACCTCCCTGATCCCCCCCATACATTTCTCTAACACTCCCCTGGACCCCCTCTGCCTATTTGCCGCCATCTTGGGTACTGGCAGCTGTCTGCCAGTACCCAATTTGCCCCCAAAAATTGTTGTTTTTTTTACTTTTTTATATAAAGCATTTGTTTTCTGTAGTGTAGCTGGCCCCCCTCAACAATCTACATCCCTCCCCCTCCCAGATCCCTTACTAAACTACAGAGATCCGCATTCATCTGCATCTGTCTTTTTTAAAATGAAATGCATATTTTGCTTGCGCGCACACGACGCCCCCGCCACCCCCGGCCGCAACCGCCCACAATGTACGATTGGATAGTGAGGAAAAATAAACCGACAAACAGTCTACCCTGCTCAAGGAAGCTGTTCCCACCCACCAACGTGAACAAATGTTTTACCATCAATGGCCGATGCAGAGAGGGCCACAGAGTGGCCCTTTCTGCATCGGTGGGTAAAATAGGGGATTGCAATCCCTTGTAAGCAGCTGGTCGCTTCCAGCACTTCAAAAAGCAGAGAACGTACCAGGTATGTCAATTGTCACTAAGGGGAGTTTTTCCTATGACATACCTGGTACGTCCTCTGTCATTAAGGGGTTAAATAAAACATCTTCCTTTGTTACACAGAGATTTTCAGGTAATATTTTCTACTCAGCTTTTACAGATATGCTGCATCACTTTCAAGTGATTCAACATTTGGGTATCATGTCCCTTTAAGTCTATTTACATTCTATAACAGCCTGGTTCACGGCCAACTCCATCCAACCAGCTGCCACTCATTTGTGGTCAAATGAAGTGGCTGTGGACCAGGCTGTCTCGTAGATTAGGTGCCCTTCTTGCTGTAAACAGAGGTTGAGGGGTAAGAGCTTCACACAATTTCGTGTCAGAAAGAAGGATATGCCAATATCTCTGCATTATCTTACGGATATCCTCCCAGCTCTCATTAAAAGTTGAAATAAATCTGATCTTCCCCTGTTGGGGATCCTTACCCCTAGCTTTGGTCCTAGATGTACTAACGAACGATTCTTTTGACGTTGATATGCCTGACTAATAAGTTTTTTAGGGTATCCTCTTTGCCCAAACCGTTTAGTCAGTTCTCTAGATTCTGCTAAGAAATCTGCATCTGTTGTACAGTTCCTACGAGCACGATAAAATTGTGAAATAGGAATTCCTTTTATCTGATATTTTGGGTGAAAGCTGTCTGCCCTTGAAATACTATTTGTAGAAGTAGCTTTACGAAACACCTTTGTAATTAAAGTACCATTCCTCACCATAACTGTGACATCCAAAAAATTGATCGTTCCTGGATCATTAATTAGTGTAAATTTAAGATTAAATATTTCATTGTTGAGGGATTCAACAAATGATTGTAACTGTGATTCCGTCCCCCTCCACAGGAGGAACACGTCATCTATGTAGCGAAGCCACATAGAGACGTGGTCACTCACTGTGGAGGAGTCAAGCACATAAAGATTTTCCCAAAATCCTAAGTAGAGGCACGCATATGAGGGCGCAAATTTGGCCCCCATAGCCGTGCCTCTTAGCTGCAGGAAATATCTATCATCAAAGACAAATAGATTATTTGTTAAGGCAAATTCCAATAGTTTGCAAATAAAGTCTGTATGACTCTGAAAGGTACTACCTCTTTGCTGAAGGTAGAATCTTGTAGCCTGCAATCCTTTAGCATGGGGAATGCTAGAGTACAATGACTCAACATCTATTGTCGCCAGTATCATATTTTCCTCAACATTGATACCACTGATCTTTCTTAAAAAATCAGGTGTATCCTGTACATAGGTGGGGAGATATTGAACAAAAGGTTTTAAAAAATGATCAATATATTGTCCTATACCTTCCAAAGGCCCATCAATACCGGCAATAATTGGTCTGCCCGGTGGATATTTATATCCTTCTTTGTGGACCTTTGGAATGGTATAGAATGTGGGTATCTTAGGATTTTTTGGTAATAAAAATTCATATTCCTCTTTAGAGATAATATTATTCATTAAACCACATTGTAAGATGGTACTTAATCTGGATAGAATATTATTAATAGGATTCTCTTTGAGGCGTTTGTACTGTGTCTGATCATTAAGTTGTCTGTAACATTCATCTCTATATTTTACTGTGTCTTGTAGTACCAGGTTACCACCCTTGTCAGATTGCTTGATGGTAAGGTTTTTATTTGAACCCAATTCATAGAGGGCCTTTCTTTCTCCCTGTGTTAAATTATCCACAATAAGATAATCATTGTTAAGTTGCATTATTTCGCCTTCAACCAGTTTGACAAAGGTGGAAACTGCTGGTACTTTATTTAAGTTCGGCATAAATGTGGATTTAGACTTAAATCCACTATTAATAGTATTTTGGTTCCCACCCGTGTCTGATGTTAACGTATCTTGTTCTAGAGATTTTAGTATCTATACAATATTTTCAGTATTATAAACATTTTCATTGTCTTTGTCGCCAGCGAACAGACTATGGCATACCAATTTTCTGGCAAACAGTTTAAGGTCTTTTACTGCCTCAAATTTGTCAAGGGTCTTTGCCGGCGAGAAAGACAACCCTTTTGTTAATAAAGAGATTTGGTCTCCAGATAATTCTGTAGAGGATAAATTAATTATTCTCCTCTCATCTATTTCTTGGTTCTCAACCTGTAATAGGAGCTCCTTGTGTTTGTCACTTTTTTCTTGTTGCTTCCTTTTCCTTCTGCTGCGTCTAGTTTTGGGGCCTCTTTTGTTGTGTGCCCTAAAGGGACTTTACCTTGTTTATTATCATTTTTTATCGTACCACCCTCAGAATCACTGTGATCATTTTTATTCCTATTATAAGTATATACTTGTTTCAATTTATAATCCCTGTCATCGCTCACATATTTTTTATTTTTTTTATTTTCATCTCTGACTGAGTACGTAGAATTTCGTTTTTCATTTTATCATTTAACTCTTTAAATTCACTATTTTCCTCCCATTTATTTAAGGTAGTTGTTGTTACCGCTAATTGCTGGTTAATTTTTTCTAATTTGAGATTGTCTTCTTTTAAAATTAAAGTCATTAACTTATTTGAACATTCAGTAAGAATGTCCTCCCATTGTTCCCTGAAGTCTGGTATCTCAGTCTCTTGTAAGTTTGTGCCTGGTAATTTCAGAAACCTGAGACCACGTGGTATCATATTAGCTGTTTGATAGTTAGTGAGACTAGATATTTCCCATTTCACTCTAAGCTGTTTAAATAACACCTGCTTCTGTTCTTTAAATGCTTTGTAAATATTTTTATCTCCCTGTACAGATTCATCATCTGATTCCTCTAGATTAAATGTATCCTTTATATCAGAATCCCAGTCACTGTCACTATAAGTGAACGCCATGCTTGCCAACTAATTAGGAGCTTCAAAAACTATATTTGTGAGTAGTACACAGTATTATATCTCTTTAATAAGAGAGGCAAAACCGAGCCAAAGCTAGGAAAGGATTACATATAAATGCCATCCAGAAAATAATGAACTCAAATGTTCGCTTTGCTCAGGTTTAATAATATCTTAGGACAAAAGATATAAAGTGATATCGGTGCTGAGGTATATAATAGTAAGTATAATAAAACACAAGAACAAAAAGATACCTCACAACAGCACTCTTAGTCCAATATTAAGTTTTACTGGTAAATATATAGTTTACAGTGTCATATAAACTACCTACTGTGCACAGTGGTCACACAATACATATATGTTAGTAGATATCTAAAATATAATCTATCTAACTAACAAAAAACAAAAAATATTTAAGGAAACAAGACAAAATCATAATAAATATGATACAAGATGTGCAGCTCTTATTTTGGAACAGTTAATAAAAGATTATACTTATCCTCCGCTGTGTTGTGAATAACTTAGTCAGTGTATAGTCACTGTTTCCAGATAAAAGTGGACTCCTCAGATTTCCAGATGCAATTATATAATTGTAATCCCAGGGCAACAAGAACAAAATAGGAGGTGATCCTGGAAGGAGCTGATATACCAGGCGCTCACAGCCGAAGACCGGGTGATCCCAGTACACGCTAGCCGTGGCGCAGATAAGACTTCAAAGTTTCAACAGCGTCTCCCTCTACACCTCCGTATGTGCCTCCAAGTACTTCCTGTTTGGACCAGAAACTTAGTATAAGATAGCTCCAAATAGTGCTGCATTATGCGTTGCTCCCAAAGACAAGCTCAGTATCAAACTGAGCTGTTGCAATTGCCGACGTATGTTTCACCAGATATGCGGCTTCTTCCGGGCATGTGTATGATAAGTTCAGTTTCCTGCTTCATATTTAAAGTGGAACCATGTGCATATGCCCCCGGAAATTAGGCCAGTGAATATAAGTTCCTATGCAAAACAAATGTGCTGCTAATGCTTATCCATCATTTAAATAAACCATACATTTTTCTGTTCAATGCTCTCTTGTTTATTAAGTAGGATTTTATATCACTTAATATGTTTGCTAAGATACTACGACCTCAAATAAGATCTATATGTAATTCATCCTAGCCACTTTGGCAAGACACGGATCACTTAAAGTGACAGTATTCTTATATTTACATTATATACATTAAGGAGTTTTTGTCCCCCACTCTTATTTCTCCAACATTGGTGTGTCCGGTCCACGGCGTCATCCTTACTTGTGGGATATCTCTTCCCCAACAGGAAATGGCAAAGAGTCCCAGCAAAGCTGGCCATATAGTCCCTCCTAGGCTCCGCCCACCCCAGTCATTCTCTTTGCCGTTGCACAGGCAACATCTCCACGGAGATGGTTAAGAGTTTTTTGGTGTTTAAATGTAGTTTTTATTCTTCTATCAAGTGTTTGTTATTTTAAAATAGTGCTGGTATGTACTATTTACTCTGAAACAGAAAAGGATGAAGATTTCTGTTTGTGAGAGGAAGATGATTTTAGCAGACAGTAACTAAAATCGATTGCTGTTTCCACAAAGGACTGTTGAGATGAAGTAACTTCAGTTGGGGGAAGCAGTTAGCAGACTTTTCTGCTTAAGGTATGACTAGCCATATTTCTAACAAGACGATGTAATGCTGGAAGGCTGTCATTTCCCCTCATGGGGACCGGTAAGCCATTTTCTTAGTCAAACAAACAGAATAAAGGGCTTATTATGGGCTAAAAAACTGGTAGACATTTTTATGGGCTAAATCGATTGCTTTATTTGGGCATTTTATTCATATTTATGCTGACAATTTGCTTTTATAAACTTGGGGAACATTTATTAAATGGCAGGCACTGTGTTAGACACCTTTTCCAGTCAGGGGGCCTTCCTAGTTGTAGACTGAGCCTCATTTTCGCGCCATTACTGCGCAGTTGTTTTTTGAGAGCAGGGCATGCAGATGCATGTGTGAGGATCTAAAAATTGCTGGAAAAGCTTCTAGAAGGCGTCAATTGGTATCGTATTCCCCTCTGGGCTTGGTTGGGTCTCAGCAAAGACTATAGCTGGGACTGTATAGGGGTTAAATTTATAAACGGCTCCGGTTCTGTTATTTTAAGGGTTAAAGCTCTGAAAATTGGTGTGCAATACTGTTAATGCTTTAAGACACTGTGGTGAAATTTTGGTAATTTTTGAACAATTCCTTCATACTTTTTCACATATTCAGTAATAAAGTGTTTTCTGTTTAAAATTTAAAGAGACAGTAACGGTTTTGTTTTAAAACGTTTTTTGTGCTTTGTTGACAAGTTTAAGCCTGTTTAACATGTCTGTACCTTCAGATAAGCTATGTTCTATATGTATGAAAGCCAATGTGTATCCCCATTTAAATTTATGTGATAATTGTGCCATATCGTCCAAACAAAGTAAGGACAGTACTGCCACAGATAATGAAATTGCCCAAGATGATTCCTCAGATGAGGGGAGTAAACATGAGACTACATCATCTCCTACTGTGTCTACACCAGTTTTGCCCACGCAGGAGGCCCCTAGTACATCTAGTGCGCCAATACTTATTACCATGCAACAATTAACGGCTGTAATGGATAACTCCATAGCAAATATTTTATCCAAAATGCCTACTTATCAGAGAAAGCGCGATTGCTCTGTTTTAAACACTGAAGAGCAGGAGGGCGCTGATGATAATTGTTCTGTCATACCCTCACACCAATCTGAAGGGGCCATGAGGGAGGTTTTGTCAGATTCAGGAAAAATTTCTCAACAAGCTGAACCTGATGTTGTGACATTTAAATTTAAATTAGAACATCTCCGCGCACTGCTTAAGGAGGTGTTATCTACTCTGGATGATTGTGACAACTTGGTCATTCCAGAGAAATTATGTAAGATGGACAAGTTCCTAGAGGTTCCGTTGCACCCCGACGCTTTTCCTATACCCAAGCGGGTGGCGGACATAGTAAATAAGGAGTGGGAAAAGCCCGGCATACCTTTTGTTCCCCCCCTATATTTAAGAAATTATTTCCTATGGTCGACCCCAGAAAGGACTTATGGCAGACAGTCCCTAAGGTCGAGGGGGCAGTTTCTACTCTAAACAAACGCACTACAATTCCTATCGAAGATAGTTGTGCTTTCAAAGATCCTATGGATAAAAAATTGGAAGGTTTGCTTAAAAAGATTTTTGTACAGCAAGGTTACCTTCTACAACCCATTTCGTGCATTGTTCCTGTCACTACAGCAGCGTGGTTCTGGTTCGAGGAACTAGAAAAGTCACTCAGTAGAGAGACTCCATATGAGGAGGTTATGGACAGAGTTCACGCACTTAAATTGGCTAACTCTTTTATTTTAGATGCCACTTTGCAATTAGCTAGATTAGCGGCGAAAAATTCAGGGTTTGCTATTGTGGCGCGCAGAGCGCTTTGGCTAAAGTCTTGGTCAGCGGATGTGTCATCCAAGACAAAATTGCTTAACATCCCTTTCAAAGGTAAAACTCTATTTGGACCAGAATTGAAAGAGATTATTTCAGACATCACTGGGGGAAAGGGCCACGCCCTCCCACAAGATAGGTCTTTCAAGGCTAAAAATAAGTCTAATTTTCGTTCCTTTCGCAATTTCAGGAACGGACCGGCCTCTAATTCTGTATCCTCTAAGCAAGAGGGTAATGCCTCACAACCCAAACCAGCCTGGAAACCGATGCAAGGCTGGAACAAGGGTAAGCAGGCCAAGAAGCCTGCCACTGCTAACAAAACAGCATGAAGGAGTAGCCCCCGATCCGGGACCGGATCTAGTGGGGGGCAGACTCTCTCTCTTTGCTCAGGCTTGGGCAAGAGATGTTCAGGATCCCTGGGCGCTAGAAATAGTTTCTCAAGGTTATCTCCTGGAATTCAAGGAACTACCCCCAAGGGGAAGGTTCCACATGTCTCACTTATCCTCAAACCAAATAAAGAGACAGGCATTCTTACATTGTGTAGAAGACCTGTTAAAGATGGGAGTGATACACCCAGTTCCAATAAAGGAACAAGGAATGGGATTTTATTCCAATCTGTTCGTAGTTCCCAAAAAAGAGGGAACTTTCAGACCAATTTTGGATTTGAAGATCCTAAACAAATTTCTCAGGGTACCATCGTTCAAGATGGAAACCATTCGAACGATTCTACCCACTATCCAGGAAAGTCAATTTATGACTACCGTGGATCTAAAGGATGCGTACCTACATATTCCTATCCACAAAGAACATCATCAGTTCCTAAGGTTCGCTTTTCTGGACAAGCATTACCAGTTTGTGGCCCTCCCATTCGGGTTAGCCACTGCTCCAAGGATTTTCGCAAAGGTGCTAGGGTCCCTTCTAGCGGTTCTAAGACCGAGGGGCATTGCAGTAGTACCTTACTTGGACGACATTCTAATACAAGCGTCGTCCCTGTCAAAAGCAAAGGCTCATACAGACATCGTTCTGGCCTTTCTCAGATCACACGGATGGAAGGTGAACATAGAAAAAAAGTTCTCTGTCTCCGTCGACAAGAGTTCCCTTCTTGGGAACAATAATAGATTCCTTAGAAATGAGGATTTTTCTGACAGAGGTCAGAAAATCAAAACTTCTAAGCTCTTGTCAAGCTCTTCATTCTGTTCCTCGTCCTTCCATAGCGCAGTGCATGGAAGTAGTAGGGTTGATGGTTGCAGCAATGGACATAGTTCCTTTTGCACAAATTCATCTAAGACCATTACAACTGTGCATGCTCAAACAGTGGAATGGGGATTATACAGACTTGTTTCCAATGATTCAAGTAGATCAGAAGACCAGAGATTCACTCCGTTGGTGGCTGACCCTGGACCATCTGTCCCAGGGAATGAGCTTCAGCAGACCAGAGTGGGTCATTGTCACGACCGACGCCAGTCTAGTGGGCTGGGGCGCGGTCTGGGAGTCCCTGAAAGCTCAGGGTCTATGGTCTCGGGAAGAGTCTCTTCTCCCGATAAACATTCTGGAGCTGAGAGCGATATTCAATGCTCTCAGGGCTTGGCCTCAACTAGCAAAGGCCAGATTCATAAGGTTCCAATCAGACAACATGACGACCGTTGCGTATATCAATCATCAGGGGGGAACAAGGAGTTCCCTGGCGATGAAAGAAGTGACCAAAATAATTCAATGGGCGGAGGATCACTCCTGCCACCTGTCTGCGATCCATATCCCAGGTGTGGAAAACTGGGAGGCGGATTTTCTGAGTCGTCAGACATTCCATCCGGGGGAGTGGGAACTCCACCCGGAGATCTTTGCCCAAATAACCCAATTATGGGGCATTCCAGACATGGATCTGATGGCGTCTCGTCAGAACTTCAAGGTTCCTTGCTACGGGTCCAGATCCAGGGATCCCAAGGCAACTCTAGTAGATGCACTAGTAGCACCTTGGACCTTCAACCTAGCTTATGTATTTCCACCGTTTCCTCTCATTCCCAGGCTGGTAGCCAGGATCAATCAGGAGAGGGCCTCGGTGATCTTGATAGCTCCTGCGTGGCCACGCAGGACTTGGTATGCAGACCTGGTGAATATGTCATCGGTTCCACCATGGAAGCTACCTTTGAGACAGGACCTTCTTGTTCAGGGTCCATTCGAACATCCAAATCTGGTCTCCCTCCAGCTGACGGCTTGGAGATTGAACGCTTGATTCTATCGAAGCGTGGGTTTTCAGATTCTGTGATAGATACTCTGGTTCAGGCCAGAAAACCGGTAACTAGAAAGATTTACCATAAAATATGGAAAAGATATATCTGTTGGTGTGAATCCAAAGGATTCCCATGGAATAAGATAAAAATTCCTAAGATTCTCTCCTTTCTACAAGAAGGTTTGGAGAAAGGATTATCTGCAAGTTCTCTAAAGGGACAGATCTCTGCTTTATCTGTCTTACTACACAAAAGACTGGCAACTGTGCCAGATGTTCAAGCATTTATTCAGGCTCTGGTTAGGATCAAGCCTGTTTACAGACCTTTGACTCCTCCCTGGAGTCTAAATCTAGTTCTTTCAGTTCTTCAAGGGGTTCCGTTTGAACCTTTACATTCCATAGATATTAAGTTACTATCTTGGAAAGTTTTGTTTTTGGTTGCAATTTCTTCTGCTAGAAGAGTTTCAGAGTTATCTGCTCTGCAGTGTTCTCCGCCCTATCTGGTGTTCCATGCAGATAAGGTGGTTTTGCGTACTAAGCCTGGTTTTCTTCCTAAGGTTGTTTCTAACAAAAATATTAACCAGGAGATAGTTGTTCCTTCTTTATGTCCGAATCCAGTTTCAAAGAAGGAACGTTTGTTACATAATTTGGACGTAGTCCGTGCTCTAAAATTCTATTTAGAGGCTACAAAAGATTTCAGACAAACTTCTTCCTTGTTTGTTGTTTATTCTGGTAAAAGGAGAGGTCAAAAAGCGACTTCTACCTCTCTTTCCTTTTGGCTTAAAAGCATCATCCGATTGGCTTATGAGACTGCCGGACGGCAGCCTCCTGAAAGAATCACAGCTCACTCCACTAGGGCTGTGGCTTCCACATGGGCCTTCAAGAACGAGGCTTCTGTTGACCAGATATGTAAGGCAGCGACTTGGTCTTCACTGCACACTTTTGCCAAATTTTACAAATTTGATACTTTTGCTTCTTCGGAGGCTATTTTTGGGAGAAAGGTTTTGCAAGCTGTGGTGCCTTCCGTTTAGGTAACCTGATTTGCTCCCTCCCTTCATCCGTGTCCTAAAGCTTTGGTATTGGTTCCCACAAGTAAGGATGACGCCGTGGACCGGACACACCAATGTTGGAGAAAACAGAATTTATGCTTACCTGATAAATTACTTTCTCCAACGATGTGTCCGGTCCACGGCCCGCCCTGGTTTTTTAATCAGGTCTGATGAATTATTTTCTCTAACTACAGTCACCACGGTACCATATGGTTTCTCCTATATATATTTCCTCCTGTCCGTCGGTCGAATGACTGGGGTGGGCGGAGCCTAGGAGGGACTATATGGCCAGCTTTGCTGGGACTCTTTGCCATTTCCTGTTGGGGAAGAGATATCCCACAAGTAAGGATGACGCCGTGGACCGGACACACAGTTGGAGAAAGTAATTTATCAGGTAAGCATAAATTCAGTTTTTCTTATATTTACACAGATATCCTCCTGTCCTCCCCATATTATTAATATGATTTGTTATTCCCAAATATGTCATATATTATATAAGGACTTAACAAACAATTATCTTTACAAAAAATGGCCCAGATTATTTTCCTCATTTAGACATAAGCGCTATGGAAGCAGTTTAAAATAAATATAAAAATCAATACATTTTATACCGCCCATATTCAAATCCGGAGTGCGTATTCCCTATTCCCTTGCGCAGGGTGCAATACTCTCACTGTCAATCAGAGAATCTCAATGCAAGAAGCATTGAGATTCTCTGTGAACATTTCTATTTGCTAGATGTAGTGCGCATGCCCCGGAGCGAGAGGGAATGCACGCTATCAAACTGAGAGAAGATGGACGTTCGCTCTACTGTTGGCTACAGGGGCCATGATGGCAACAATAGAAAAAATGCTCCGGATTCGTAGGTGGCCGATGGATTTGTGTTTAGGTAAGTATAAAATCTAAATTAAAACGTTTCCACTGCACTTTTGCTCTTCAAAAAAAACTATTATAAATATGTTGATGCAAATTTTACTAATTAGAATATTGCATTATTTGAATATTGCATTTAAAGATAGCATTAGAAATACTATTACGTTAAACAAATTCAATACAAATTAATGTGTTAAAATTTGTTTAATTTTTGAGTATTATGAAATATTTGCCCATTAGTTTAAAGGTGCCAGATGCAATGAACTTGCAAGGCAGACCAGTTTTATATATCCAGGGCACTACAGTAATAGCAGGGAAGAAAAAGGAAAGAAAACTGTAATTTTGAACCACAAAGACAGGAATTTATAATAGATGAATTGGTTCACCCCAATATAAGTTGATATCTAATTTAAAGTGATGGTAAACACTCCTCGTTTTAAAAACACATATCAAATTTTCATATAAAAAATGTTCTTGTGAGCTAACGTTATGAATTGTTGTCCAATTAGCGCTCTCCCCATATGGCACTTTGGAAGTAGCTAAAGCACTGATTGGAGAACAATTCAAACCGTTAGCTCACAGAAAAATTTACTTTTGAAGTGGGTGGCAGAGCGCGGGTATTTGAATAGTATATCTACATTAAAAAGTTAATTATAGAGCAACTTCATTACAACTGATGAATTAAACTTCATCTAAAATATCACTAACATTCTGGATCTGATTTTAAAAAGGGAAGAGTTTACCATCACTTTAATGGTTAGCACCCCCAAACATTGTGGTTTCTTTATGTCCCACCAGAGAGTTATATCTGAACTCACAGCTACTGTACTATACGCTGTTATATTTGATTTTCTGCATCCAGATGACATGTGTTTTGTATTTTAACGAATACTTTTCAATGTTAGTTGTAAATTCTTATCATCTAAATGTACCTTACCGTGAAAAGTAAATATTTTTAAACAGTTTGAAAAAGAAACCCAGACATCCTTGTATCTGGACTTATTTTAAAACATAATTTTTTAATCTGGATACTTTTTTCCATTTGACTATTTTTCACTTATTGTTTAGTTTATTGTAAGAATGCTGACACTCAGAAATAGTGCTGTTTAGAAGATTAACACTTTGCTTATTTTGATGATTCATTTAACATTTTTTGTTAAAGGGACATGAAACCCAAAACTTTTCTTTCATGATTCAGATAGGTCATACAATTTAATCAACTTTCCGTTTTACTTCTATAGTCTAATTTGATTAATTCTCTATGTATCCTTTTTAAAGGAGAATAAATTCCCTACTGGGAGCTAGCTGAAAGCCAATGGCAACTTTTGAGCCTACCTAGGTATAATTTTCAACAAAGGATGCAAAGAGAATAATACAAAATAAATAAAAAGAATAAATTGACAAAAATTGGGTATGTCTGGGCCGGGGGTGGGTGTGTCTGGGTGGTCTGTGGGTATACATGGGCAGTTTGTGGAGTATGTGTTTAATCACTTTGCAGGGGTTATATGCAAGTAATAGTGCAATAAGAAAATTGCTCTAAAATATTATTGCATTTTCTTTACGCACTGTTATAGCCCTTTAATGCAGGCTAAAGCTTTAAGCTTCTTATCACCTCCCTTACTCATCCTACTTGTAATGGATACATCCAAGGAAGAAAGCGTTCTGAGCCACTGAATAAAAAAATCAAAAAAGTTTATTCCAACAGTAAAACCAAACATAGGTCAGGTAAAAACAAAACATCAGGATTATATGCAGGTACACAGTGTATCAGACGCGTTTCATGCACATGCGCACTTGGTCACTGCTCCTACTTGTAATGGCTGGTTATTTATCACGCAAACGGACAAATTTGCCAATTTGTGGGCGCGCAATAATTTAGTGCTCCACTTGTAATCTAGCCCTAAATCTATATATTTTGTATGTTCTATGAATTCTAGTCCCGGCACATGAAAAGCCTGATGTGTTAAGCCCCTGCTAAACAAAGCCTCAGTATATACACATGTGGGAAATTACACATATTACAAACTGTGCAACACTACTGAGATGTCTGGCTTCATCACCCCCTTGTCTCCCTGGTATTATATATCACATATCATGGCTTTCCCTTGCTTACACCTGACCTCACACTGCTAAACCACAGATAAAGAAAACTGCAGAAAAAAACATACTGTAAGCAATGAGACTAATACCACAGCACTCTCTGTGGTAGGAGTACTGTACTGCACATGATATTCACAAACTATACTGAATTGAACAAGGGAGAAGACTATGTTTAAAAAATGCAAACCTCCAAGCTAAAGTTACAAGAAATAAAAAGTAAAATTACAGAAAAAAAATAAACAAAGCTATCCAAAATTAAAAAAAAACTAAACTAATACCCCTATAAAAATAAAAAATCCCCCCAAATTTTTAAATCAGCCAATAGGATTAGAGCTACTGAAAACCTATTGGCTGTCCAAATCAGCCAATAAGATTTCAGTAGCTCTCCATTTTCAGTGTGCAATGGACAATCACATGAAGAGGAGACTCCACGCCGCTGTGGACCGCCGCTGAGGACCGCGGGCGAGGACCGCCGCTGAGGTTCCACACATCGGTAAAGCCAGCTCCGCACCTCCGCTCCATGTCACCTTCGCACCAGATGAAGATAGAAGATGATGGAGCCGCCTGAAAGAAGACTTACTCCGCTGGACTTCAGGAACGGTGAGTACCTATTTGGGGCTTAGTGTTAGTATTTTTTTTTATTTTTTTTGGGGGGGGGGTATTTTTAGGATTAGGGATTTAATGGGCTGGAAAAGAGCTGAATACCATTTTAAGGGCAATGCCCATACAAATGCCCCTTTAGGGGCAATGGGTAGTTTAAGTATTTTTTGTGTTAGTTTTTTTTTATTTTGGAGGGTTTGGTGGGTGAGGGATTTTTACTGTTAGGGGGGATTTAGTAATTTTTAACTTAGGGCAATGCCCTACAAAAGGTCCTTTTTAGGGCTATTGGTAGTTTAGATTAGGAGGCTTTTTTATTTTCATAGGGATTAGGTATTATTTTTTTATTTTTGATAATTTTGTTTATTTTTTCTGTAATTTTTAATTTAATTTTTTTTTTTTTTTTTTAAGTTTTTAATTTTTTTTTAATTTAATGTTAGGATTTTTTATTTTAATTGTGATCTAGTAGTAATTGGAGTTAATTTATGGGGTGTTAGGTTAGGGGCTTAGTAATTAAATGTGTTATTTGCATTGTGGAGGGGTTCGCGGTATATAGGTTTATTGCGATGTGGGGATTTGTCGGTTTAGGGGTTAATAGGTTAAGTAGGTTTATTGCGATGTGGGGGTTTTGCGGTTTAGGGGTTAATAGGTTAAATAGGTTTATTGCGATGTGGGGGTTTTGCGGTTTAGGGGTTAATAGATTAATTAGGTTTATTGCGATTTGGGCGTTGGCGGTTTAGGGGTTAGTATTTTATTAATGTTATTTGCGGATTAGGGGTTAATTACTTTATTGTTTTGCAATGTGGGGGGTGGCGGTTTTGTAGTTTGTTAATACTTTGTGTGGGCGGTTACGTGGGTTTTTTATTTCTTGCGGGTGGTTTTGTGTTCTTTAGTTATTTTGTGTGGTCTAGCTGTGAAAAACTGTCAAATGCATTTAACTAAGAGGCGGCCTTCAAGGGCTTAGAAATTAGCATATGAACCTACGTAGGTTTAGCTTTCAACTATGAATAAGAAGAGAACAAATAAGATTTGATGATAAAAGTAAATTAGAAAGTTGTTTAAAATTACATGCCCTATCTGAATCATGAAAGTTTTATTTGGACTATACCTTTAAATGGCAGAGACAGGAAAAAAACGTAACTGTCCTGGGAAAACGGGACAGTTGGCAACTATGGTATTAAAGCCATTTTTAACTGAAATAAAATAAAAATGAAATAAGAATTGATTGTAAAAAAAACATACTGTAGTTTGAACATGTTTGCAATATATTCAAACTTTGCTGCTATTGTTATTCAACAATCTCCACCCATTGCCTTATATTGAGGAACCAAATTGTAAAGCTATAAAGTCTGCAGTGTGCACTTCCAGTTCTCAGAATTGGAATCCTCTAAGTTGTTAGGGTTATATTACAGGGAGGAAAGGGAGCAAAATAAATATGGAAAGTATAATGGAAATATTTTTTTACTATAGATTATCAAACATTTTATATTAAAATATCAAAGTGTTTACTGTCCCTTTAATATAGCATTATCTGAGTTATTCTTAAAGGTACAGTAAATTATTGTTTATATATATATATATATATATATATATATATATATATATATATATATATATATTTTAAACACTACACAGCAAAAGATCTACAACAAAATACATCTTGTTAACATTTTAAATTGTCCTTTGTTATCAAATTATGCATTGTTTTGTAATACAGGGACAAAACCTCTTAGAAAACGTTTTCAGTAAGTTTATCCTACATACTTTTCTGTGGAGAAATAGACACATATATATCAACTACTACACTGATCAACAGTCACTGTGTAGAACGTTGCACGTTAACAGATTGGAAACATAAAGGATACAGACTATCTGGGACAATGGAAAAACACAATTCAGTTATCAAAGTTACTTTAAAAGTGCCTAAATTAATAATAAAAGCACATTGCAAATATATTTTACTTTATATAATTAAACTTTTTTGTTTAATAATTTTTTTAACTTTTAAATATTCCTGTTTTTTTGTTTTTTTTTTAAATATGCGCCACAGCCAAAGTAACAAACTCAGAAGTGACATTCCTGGGCTGGTTTCCATTATCTGTTATCCCTTTAGAATGCATACATGTGAAATGTAACAGAAATAAGCTCAGGAATGACCATCGCTTAATAGGTTTGGAATGGATTTCTTTCATATATTCTACATCTGTATGTAAATGCCACCCTTATAAAATCATAGACATTGACTTGCATCCCAAAGTAAAAGCACTTGCTTAATATTAGACAGATGCTGAGCCAATGAGCGATACACGTGTTTCTGAAGTCTTTAAGGTGCATAACGAAATGCTAATGGATTTGGAGCAGTTATAAGTGCTGGGTGACTCTGGGAGCTTTATGAAAATGGTTATATGGGGATCAAGTGAAGGCAAATGTAGGTGCATTATACCTTCAGTGTATGTGCCTGTTTGTAAGACATAAGGAGCCTGTTATGACCAACTTTAAAGGGTCATAATAATGAAAAAAAATACATACTTTAATTTCTTACGGCATGTTATTTTCACACTAGATTCACCCCAACCCACACAAAGGAGTTAAACACATAGTTAAAGTACCACTTGGAAGCATCAAAGCACTGCTGGTCCTGAGTGGGAACTACGCACGCAATAGGCAGTGGTGGCTGCACAGCTGGGTTTTGTGAATAGGCTACTGATTGGGTTAGCAACAGTATCCCCTTTGCGGCCGTTAAACACATACATTTGGGGTGACACTACTGTTAAATGTACATGCCCTAAAGAATTACTATGGCCCCTGAATCTTAGGTATTACAGTCCCCTTCTGTCTTGGAGTGTCACTAGTGTTAAAATTGCATGCTCTAACGGATTGGAGCATGTGATTTCATTATTATGGCCCTTTAATGATACAATAGAGCGGGTGGAGTTGGCTAGAAGGGTCTGACTGAGTGGATGTGTTCAGTCTCTCTCTGTTGCACTGTGAGTCTGTCTCTCGTGCTTTTATTTTCTTTCAATATCTGTCACTATCTTTTTATGTCTTCTATCTCTGACTCTGTAGACAACACAATAAATTACAAACATTAAATAAGAAGGTTTTGCTGCGTTGCAGGTGTAATTATTGCTTTTCTGTGTTGCTAGCGGTTTGCGCTGGCTGTGCAAGATAGTATATACTGAGGCACTTAGTACTACTACAGTATATATGTGAAAGCAAGAACGCCCACTAACTAAATGCTATAAAAATAGATGCAACGTGTCGCCTTTGAGTTTCAAACGTGACCTCACCTTAAAGGGACATGAAACTAAAACATTTTCTTTCATGACTAAGATAGAGCATGTCATTTTAAATAACTTTCCAATGTATTTATATTATTTCATTTGTTTTGCTCTTTTTTGTATCCTTTGTATAAAAGTATACCTAGGTGGACTCTGAAGTTACAACATGGCAGCTCCCATTGCTTTATAGACACTACAACTTTACACTTATTTTGTCAATATTTAAACAACAAATTAATCTATAAAATATCCATCTACGTGTTACTCTCAGACTAATCTTTTTTTTTTGAAAGCTTCATTCTATCCAGCATTTCTTTAACGTCCCTTTAAACCATGAGGAGAGTTTATCCAAAATGTTCCCTCTATTAAAGAGCAATGTGAGAGGTGATACAGGAACTCTTTGCCTGAGGGGGTAGTGGCTACCAATGCAGTAGATATCAGAATCTAGGGTTATTATTGTTTGTTTTAAACAGACATGAAACCCAACACTTTTCTTTCATGGTTCAGATGAAGCAACTTTAAAAATGTACTTCTATTATCAAATGTTCTTTGTTTTCTTAGTATCCTATGTTCAAAATCATGGAGGTAAGCTCAGGAGCGTGCACGTGTCTGCAGCACTATATGGGAGCAGTTTTGTGAGAATGTTATAAATTTGCAAGATCAGCACTTTTCCTGCCAGGTATCCTTCCTACCATGTTATGCTCCAGACATGAGAACAAAGACAATGTGATAATACATTGGAAGCTCAATCTGAATCATTTTGGGTTTCATGTCCCTTTAAATGTTTTTTTATACATTTATTCTTGTCAGTTGGCAATTCTAAATTAGGGATCTAAGATGATTACATCCAAGACCAATTCCTGTGCGATATTGTAAGTTCGGCTTTTTGCACTCAAGAGCGATAACTTTTTCCTTTCATCTCGTAATACCACGTCACGGAAAAACAAAGTATAAATTGGTTCCAGGAGGAGGAGCGGTAGAAGTAAATTGGAGCGGTTAGCAGTAATCGCTCCAATTTACTATTTAGAAAAAAAAATCATAAATTAAAGTGGGGTTGGTTTTATATGATAGTAACACTAATATGTTCAGTAACAATCAAGTTTACCATCACTTTAACGCACGTTAGGTAAATATTAAATATAAAATATTGAAAAAATATTAATAGTAATTAATAATTATTAAAGATACTTTATATATATATATATATATATATATATATATATATATATATATATATATATATATATATATATATATTTATCTACACACACAACATATGAACAGAATCAAACAGAAAACTAGAAACACACATGACAAGGGAGCAAAGAAACAATTCTAGTATAAACTTTAAGTTAAACAAATAGGTTTGTTCATATTAAATCTATTTTTTTCTATAATGTTTAAACAAGATCCATTATATATTGATAAATGTAACTAAGAGAGCAGGCACAACAACATGCCTGAAGACACACAGGTATAAATAAATAAGCAATATCAATAATAGAATATAGGATCACAACAATTATAGAATCTAAATCATGATAATTTATTGTATTGACTTAAGGTTTGGTGGCAATTATATATCTTTGATAATAAATAACTGATAGCTTTCAATACAACATTATCACCAGTAGGATTAACTTTATACAAACAATAATATTCTTATATTTATTTTGATAAATTTTTGAAGTTTTTTGTATATTGGATGTACATAAGGGAACAAATACCTAACTGTATATACATAATCAACCAAGGGTAATTAGTGGCCATATATTGTTAATACAATAAGATTTTTTCAAACTAAGCCGCAATTTAACACATATTTGAAACAGTTAAAATCACAGTGCTTGTTAACGAATAATGTTTTTAATTGGATGATGGAATTGATTGTTTTATATGCACCTGTATATATTTTCTGTTAACACAGAATACCACAACAGTCTATGAATACGGCCTCACGGCTGAAACGCGTTAGACTGGGGTATTCTGTCTAACTATGCACCTTATTTTTGATACCCTTGTTGTTTTTAAGATGTTCTAATAAAGGTTATACGTTTTAACCTATTTCACGGATACCATCTCTGGACTTTTTTCTACTATTTACCTATATATATATATATATATATATATATATATATATATATACACACACATATACTCTATGTATTTTTTAGGATATTTTAGTACATCTATAATAATTATTTGCATTAATTATTAATATTTTTCAATATTTTATATTTAATAAATACATAACACACCTTAATATAACCTAACATTGGAATGTGAAATATTAATAACTCTTGTCGGGTTAGCGCACAAGCAATAAGAGTTGGGTATTTTTCTTCTGCGTTCCTTATTGAAGTCTATAAGGAAGAATAAGTTTGCACGGTCGTGATATTTGAGGTCCTGACATTAGCATATGTGAGGTTTTGCTTGCACTCAAAAGTTTTCCTTTCAACTTGTAATATGTGCAATGACCCACTCTTACTTCTGGGGGTGTTATCGCTTGAGCGAAAGCGCTAAATGGTGCACCACTCGCCTGAAATGTTTGGCATCTCTTAGTAACTAATTTCTAATATTTTTTACATATATTTTGAGGTGGATAAAAAAAGAAATCAAGTAATGGCAGAAAAAAATCATAAGATGGGCCTATGCAAAAATATATTTAATAAAAAAAAATACATTACACTATACCATGTAAAGAAAAAACAAATACTATTTTTTCAAATAGATAACATTGAGCAATTAATTATAAAGTAAATCACACAGATGGAGTACAAAAGAAATACAGTAATGGATCAATTGTAGGACTAATATTTTTTTATTTTTTTGTTGCAACAGTCATATAAATTAACTGCTTCATTATTTTCTACTGTACTGAAATGATAATAGTTACTTCGCCCGGCATTACTTCTGGCAATGTTTACGTTCGAGCAGGAGACTTTAATAGCGCACCAATTGTAATCTAGCCTATTGGGTGTAAATACCCGAGTGCAAAATGCTTGCCTAGCTGTAAATCACAGCTCAAAATTCATACATTTCTCTCTGATAATCTCAAATTACTCATGGGGTTCTATTTATTAATGTGCGGACAGACATGATCCGCCGCACATCGATAAATACTGACAGCATACATTGTCTGCATTTATCATTGCACCAGTTCTTGTTAACTGCTGGTACAATACTGCCCCCTGCACGTTTGCGGCCAATTGGCCGCTAGCGGGGGGTGTCAATCAGCTCGATCGTACATTATTGGGTGGATTGCTATACGCCGCCTCAAAGGCGGCGTATGAGTTTAGGAGCAGTGGTCTTAAGAAAGCCTGAAGGCTCGCGCGGAAACCACGGGAACAGGGGCCCCTGTTAAATAGTCACCATGGATTTATCATCTTAAACAAATTATGAATTATATGAGTGGGCAAAAATATTAATATTAAATCTCAAAACAAATACAAAGGTACTAAATTATGGCTTGGTGGTTAGGTTTTACATGAGGGATTAGTTTTTCATTTTTGGTTAATTTTTACAGTACTGTATGTATAACATCCTCAATTTGTAGGAACATGACATGCATTGTCTATTTGTAATGTTCTGGTGTACATGCGCTCAGGACACAGACCCTCGGGGCAGTGGTAGGGATTTGAAGACACCGACCCCTGACCTGGGGAAGAGTATCCTGGACGTGGATAGATGATATTCTGTGATTCATAGTTGCTAGAAGTTATTGTAGAATAAATGGAGGGTGCAACATTTGTATACAATATATTCTGGCTTCACTGTGACTTATAGTTAGTTAATAGGAGTAGCTGCAGGATTCAATGAGAGAAAAATATAGCAATGTGGAATGTTCAGGCTTCAGAGTAAACTGGTAGAAGATTGACACTTAGATGCAAACTAAGGTTTGTTGCATGTTCACAGTACATAGTATTATATAAAGCTGTATGTCCGAATTAAGCAGAGCAGCACAGGTGATAGACAAGTTGCAAGTTTTAGGCATTAATTACTGTTTGTGCATATATATGCAAACTAAGGTTTGTTGCAGGTTCACAGTACATAATATTATATATAGCTGTATGTCAGTAATAAGCAGAGCAGCACAGGTGATAGTCAAGTTGCAAGTTTAAGGCATCAATTACTGTTTGTGCATATATTGGAGAATCACACGAAAGCTTTTAACTGAACACATAGATGCAGAGTTCTGAATATGTTAACATATTTGTAGAAGCATATTTTAGCTATGACAACTTGTAGCAGAGAATAGTTATAAAGTTCTGAGTAAGATGCTGTTGTAATAATTAGAGTGATGATAACCAAAAATATACTTGATTTATAATAAAGTTCAGAGTTTGTTAAGTAGCAGTGTCCAGGTAACAAAATGGAATTATTTGGATACTTGCGATTTGATGATTTTAAGCAGAGTAAATAGGGAAAGCTGAAGCTTGAATAAGTTGGTAGAATTCATGCAGGATCAGCCACAGACCTCAGTTGTTTTCAGGAACACAACTTCAAAGTTAATGCAAAGCACATTAGACCTGAGAAGGCTTAAAAAGAGGCTGGGTGAATCAGGTGCATGAATAATTAATCAGGCAGTCAAGCTGAATACAAATACTGCCCAAAACCAGCATGAGTGTCAGAATCAGGGAAGGCAGCCTTAAAGGGATAGTGCCATTAGGCTGAGATATGTTACACTATTTTGGGGATAATTTTTCTGCCTCTTTATATCATTAATGGTATTCTTGTTGGCAGAGACAGAAGAATAATGAAAAAAATGCATATTAATGGGGCACTAAATATAAAATAAAAACAAAATGTTCATGTATACAAGGTGGTATGTGATTCCATTTTTTTGACATAAAGCAGAACTACCATGTTGGTAAGAATTAAACAATAAAACAGAAAAAGCCACATGTGTGAATCAAAGAATGTTATGTGCTATAAAAATATACACAGGGCACTCACATGGAGAAAAGACATTCAATCATGCCTATAGGAGCAGGCTGGATTTCAAACAGCAGTCCAGCTAGCTGACCAACGTCTAAACTGAAACTCTGAATTCCTGAGCGAGTGGAACACAGATACGGCAGCAATACAAATGGAGAGTATGCACCCAATAGGTAGCGAAGGCTAGGAGATATATACACTAGGCATTGATAGTTAAAAAAACATATGATTCAATTTATTAAAAACATAGTTTAAAAACAATTCATGCTCTAATCAGTGTGATCTCTAGCATAGTAACTGAGAAACCATGCAACCCGTTTCTCAATGAAAACCGTTTCATCAGGCATGTTATACACATTTGCATGTTGGTAAGAAACCTAGCAAGTGATGTACTTTCTACTACCTCTGTAGGAAATGTAGATTTCATGGGAGACATCCTCAGAATTTCATACTGTGTACAGAGTGTACTGACTCTGGGAAGAAGCTGATAGGCGAGTTGTGGTAACATTTTGAGGCATCTGACTAGCCCCGGAGGGTAGCTGATATATATACAAACTGCTGGGAAATAGGACTCAATATGACAGACTCTCAGCTAACAGAATTATTTGGATCTGGAAGGTTCTATTGAAACCAAATTGGCAGGAGTTGAATGACAAGCTGTTTATAAAAAATGGTTTTGTGCAGTTGGAAAAAGCACCGGTGTAAACTGGCAGACTCTTTGGATGGGATTGAATGTTCTGCATTGTATAGGAGCTGGGAACGGTGCTGATATGAGCTGATCTATGCCAGGAACAAATGGTACAGAGAGGTGAGAGACAAGTCCTAGACAAGACAAAAAGCAGGGGATGATCACAGTGAAGCACAAATATAAAGTTGTAGTTCAAGGGAAGAAACACTAACTATGTACAATCATAGCCAGGAACTGATACAACATATGTTTAAGTTTTAGTAGCTCAGGTCCAGCAGGTGTAAATGGTAGCAATAACTTGCATTGGTTATGGCAAAAAGCAGATATCTTCTCACTGCACTTCATAATTCAATCCTTTAGTGGCTAATGATGAAGTTCGGAAGTATAAGAAGCCTGTTATTTCAGTGAGGAGAACTCACACAATGTTGTAGCACAACAGGTCCAAAATATAGCAGTAACACAACTGGCATATCATTATAAAAAATGCTAAGGGTTGTATGTCTATATCTCTCTCTTTCTTCCACCTTCTTACTTGACTACAATCAAGGAACATCCCATTCCTGACTCCATTTCCTCAGAAAATGAACCCTTAGATGTAAAATTTATCTTAAAGTGATGCTAAATGTGACGTTCCTGCTAATAGCTATTTAAACATTTTTGGCTAGATTACAAGTGGAAAGCTAAATAATTGCGCTTCTTTAAATGGGCAAATTAACACATTACACACATTACACATATTAACACATAAATATATATGTAAATATATTCATATACATATACTGTATATTTAAAAATGCTGCCCATCGCTGCGCTACTTACCCCCTTCGTTGCGCGAGGTTCTGATGCCATCTGTGACAGCATTAGAACAAAGCTCCCATAGGAGCCTGTGGAAGCACACTCTCGTTAATTGCGATTAACTTGTAATACCAGCGCACATTATCATGTGCTGATATTACAAATGGAGTGCTAATATCGCTTGCATGCAAGCAATATTTAGAACTTCACTTGTAATCTGGCCCTTTTTTGAAATATAAGTTTAATTCATTATTTATTTATTTTTATTTTTTTGCCTAAAAATTTTATTAAAACTAATCCTTACTAACCATGATAATGTTTTTCCGTCTACTATTCACTAAACTTTTTTTTTCTTCTGATGTTTTATATACATAGCTAATGAAAATGCATGCCGTACGGCACTACACAGAGAAAAAAAAAGCTATTTACAGAGCGTGCATTCCTATCTACGTAGAGAGCTGGTAGGACCATAATATTGGGCACCATTTACCTTTTTATGGGCAGACAAAGTTCCCAACAAGGGTTTGCATAAGGAAGGTCTTGTGCAGCACTGACCACTGCTCTTACACAATCAGTTTCACAAGAGCCAGGCTGAGGTAGCGGAAAGGTTAAAAAGCCAGTTCTGCAACCACTGCTTCTTAATTTGAAGGAGCTCCAAAGCAATCCCCACTGTGATAAATGGAGCCCTTTGTGTTTTTCCAGTTCACTTCACCAGAACCTTGCACATTCAATAATTCTATTCCAATCCATTTAAAAAAAACGTTTTCTTTGAGCATTTCTGTTTCAGGGGAATTGACCTATTGAAAACACATGTTGGTCTGTTTCAGATGGCATTTGTTTTTCAATGCCAAAAGCTTTCTACTTACTCAGTTTTCATATTAATAAACATGATTGTTTCTTGGTTTAATAGAACATTGAATTATATCTCAAATCACACATTTAAGGAGCGTAACTTGTACATAACCAAAACAGGCGAGTCAGAATGTTCAATAATGATTCACATTAAAGGATTACAAAAGTTTTCAAAACTGAGAATATAAAAAACATACGGCTAGATTACGAGTTTTGTCTGTAAAAACTTGCGGGGCTAATGCTCCTTTTTTTTCCAGCGCTTACTTTAAACAACGCTGGTATTACAAGTTTTCTGAATGGCTGCGTTAGCCTCAGAAAAGTGAGCGTTGAGCAAAATTTAGCTCCACTTCTCACCTCAATACCAGCATTGCTTACGGTAGCGGTAAGCTGGAAAAACGTGCTCGTGCACGATTTCCCTATAGGATACAATGGGGATAAGCTGGCTGAAACAAAAACTAACACCTGCAAAAAGCAGCGTTAAGCTCCTAACGCAGCCCCATTGTTTCCTATGGGGAAACACTTTCTAAGTCTACACCTAACACCCTAACATGAACCCCGAGTCTAAACACCCCTAATCTTACACTTATTAACCTCTAATCTGCCGCCCCCGCTATCGCTGACACCTACATTATATTATTAACCCCTAATCTGCCGCTCCAGACACCGCCGCCACCTACATTATCCCTATGAACCCCTAATCTGCTGCCCCCAACATCGCAGACACCTACATTATATTTATTAACCCCTAATCTTCCGCCCCCAATGTTGCCGCCACCTACCTACACTTATTAACCCCTAATCTGACGACCGGACATCACCGCCACTATAATAAATGTATTAACCCCTAAACCGCCGCACTACCGCCTCGCAAACACTATAATAAATTTTATTAACCCCTAATCTGCCCTCCCTAACATCGCCGCCACCTACCTACAATTATTAACCTCTAATCTGTCGCCCCCAACGTTGCTGCTACTATAATAAAGTTATTAACTCCTAAACCTAAGTCTAACCCTAAACCTAACACCCCCCTAAGTTAAATATAATTTAAATAAATCTAAATAAATATACTATAATTAAATAAATTATTCCTGTTTAAAAATAAATACTTACCTATAAAATAAACTGTAAGATAGCTACAATATAACTAATAGTACATTGTAGCTATTTTAGGATTTATATTTATTTTACAGGCAACTTTGTATTTATTTTAACTAGGTACAATAGCTATTAAATAGTTACTAACTATTTGATAGCTACCTAGTTAAAATAATTACAAAATTACCTGTAAAATAAATCCTAACCTAAGTTACAAATACACCTAACACTACACTATCAATAAATTAATTAAATAAATTACCTACAATTCGCTAAACTAAAATACAATTAAATAAACTAAACTATAGTACAAAAAATACCCCCACTAAATTACAAAAAATTAAAAAATATTGCAAGAATTACACCTAATCTAAGCCCCATAATAAAATAAAAAAGCCCCTCAAAATAATAAAATTCCCTACTCTATACTAAATTACAAAAGTAATCAGCTCTTTTACCAGCCCTTAAAAGGGCTTTTTGCTGGGCATTGCCCCAAAGTAATCAGCTCTTTTACCTGTAAAAAAAAATACAAGACCCCCCCAACATTAAAACCCACCACCCACACACCCCTACTCTAAAACCCACCTGATCCCCCCTTAAAAAAACCTAACACTAACCCCCTGAAGATCACCCTACCTTGAGCCATGTTCACCCAGCCGGGCCGAATTCTTCATCCAATCCGGGCGATGTGGTCCTCCATCCGGCAGAAGTCTTCATCCATCCGCGGGGCAGAAGAGGTCCTCCATCCGGCAGAAGTCTTCATCCATCCGCGGGGCAGAAGAGGTCCTCCATCTGACAGAAGTCTTCATCCATCCGCGGCTCCATCTTCAAGACAAGCCAATCGGATTTTTCCTACCTTAATTCCGATTGGCTGATAGAATCCTATCAGCCAATCGGAATTTGAGGGACGCCATCTTGGATGACGTCATTTAAAGGAACCTTCATTCGTCATTAGTCCGTATGCCGAGGAGGATGTTCCACGTCGGAGGCCTTGAAGATGGAGCCGCGGATGGATGAAGACTTCTGCCGGAGGGAGGACCTCTTCTGCCCCGCGGATGGATGAAGACTTCTGCCAGATGGAGGACCTCTTCTGCCCCGCGGATGGATGAAGACTTCTGCCGGATGGAGGACCACATCGCCCGGATTGGATGAAGAATTCGGCCCGGCTGGGTGAACACGGCTCAAGGTAGGGTGGTATTCAGGGGGTTAGTGTTATGTTTTTTTAAGGGGGGATTGGGTGGGTTTTAGAGTAGGGGTGTGTGGGTGGTGGGTTTTAATTTTGGGTGGGTTCTTGTATTTTTTTTTACAGGTAAAAGAGCTGATTACTTTGGGGCAATGCCCCGCAAAAAAGCCCTTTTAAGGGCTGGTAAAAGAGCTGATTACTTTTGTAATTTAGTATAGGGTAGGGAATTTTATTATTTTGGGGGGCTTTTTTATTTTATTAGGGGGCTTAGATTAGGTGTAATTAGATTAAAATTCTTGTAATATTTTTTTATTATTTTGTAATTTAGTGTTTGTTTGTTTTTGTACTATAGTTTAGTTTATTTAATTGTATTTTAGTTTAGATAATTGTAGGTAATTTATTTAATTAATTAATTTATTGATAGTGTATTGTTAGGTGTAGTTGTAACTTAGGGTAGGATTTATTTTACAGGTAATTTTGTAATTATTTTAACTAGGTAGCTATTAAATAGTTATTAACTATTTAATAGCTATTGTACCTAGTTAAAATAAATACAAAGTTGCCTGCAAAATAAATATAAATCCTAAAATAGCTACAATGTAACTATTAATTATATTGTAGCTATATTCGGGTTTATTTTATAGGTAAGTAATTAGTTTTAAATTGGATTAATTTATTTAATTATAGTAATTTTATTTCGTTTTATTTAAATTATATTTAATTTAGGGGGGTGTTAGGGTTAGGGTTAGACTTAGGTTTAGAGGTTAATAACTTTATTATTGTAGCGGCGACGTTGGGGGCGGGAGATTAGGGGTTAATAATTGTAGGTAGGTGGCGGTGACATTGGGGGGGCAGATTAGGGGTTAGTAAAATTTATTATAGTGTTTGCGAGATGGGATTGAGGCGGTTTAGGGGTTAATACATTTATTATAGTGGCGGCGATGTCCGGTCGGCAGATTAGGGGTTAATAAGTGTAGGTAGGTGGCGGCAACATTGGGGGGCAGATTAGGGGTTAATAGATATAATGTATGTGTCGGCAATGTTAGGGGCAGCAGATTAGGGGTTCATAGGTATAATGTAGGTGGTGGTGATGTCCGGTCGGCAGATTAGTGGTTAAATAATTTTATTTTAGTGTTTGCGATGTGGGGGGGGCCTCGGTTTAGGGGTTCATAGGTAGTTTATGGGTGTTAGTGTACTTTTTAGCACTGTAGTTAAGAGCTTTATGTTCCGGCGTTAGCCCATAAAGCTCTTAACTACTGACTTTTAAATGCGGTAGGAGTCTTGGAGGTAGAGGCTGTACCGCTCACTTCTTCCAAGACTTGTAATACCAGCGTTAGGCAAATCCCATTAAAAAGATAGGATATGCAATTGACGTAAGGGGATTTGCGGTAGCCAAAAGTCGTGGAAGAAAAGTGAGCGGTACACCTGTACCTGCCATACTCGTAATACCAGCGGCCGTTAAAAAGCAGCGTTAGGACCCCTTAACGCTGCTTTTTAAGGATAACGCAGAACTCGTAATCTAGGCGCTAGATTATTAAACAGTATATAATATTCTGCAGATTATACTTACACAAAGCTGCCATCCATATAAAAATATGTAATATTTATTCTCATTTTCAGTGACACACGACTGCCCATAAAATGGTTGTGTCTACTAGATCAGTGTTTTCCAACTCCAGTCTTCAGGACCCTTAACAGGCCAGATTTTCATTATATCTTAACCAGAGCACAGGTGAAATAATCAGCTGAAGGGTTAGAGCAGGTTAGTAACCATAGCTAAGTTAAGATATAATGAACATCTGGCCTGTTAAGGGTCCGGAAGACTAGAGTTGAGAAACACTGTACTATATTAAATGTTGCCCAATGGCAGCACTCAAATAGCATGCCCATTGCAAATGAAGTAAAGCGCATGCGCAAATCCACTCCTTTGCTCCCTCTTCTTCTGTGGATTTTTTGGTTGCAATTCCTCCCATGTCACATGAACCCAATGGAGGATGACATTGTATGAAAACACATTGCACATGCGTGGGACACCAAGATTAAATAGCGCAGGCGTTGGGCTCTTGCTAGCTGCCCGGAACTCTGGAAAGACAGAAAACCCAGTTTTCCTACTATGATTGGCTCATAAAAAATGAGCCTCATGTTAGGTTTGGAAACTCCCATAATATCAGCCGAGGATTGCAAGGAAAGTGTACAGAACTGACAGTGGAATGCATTTGCGCATATTTATGATTATTAATAATCTATGCAATGCACTGGCGATCATTTTTGCCTTTAGTGTCCCTTTAATTGCTTTGACTTTTTAAAAAAAAAAAAAAAATTTAATTATTAAATACTGAAAGTGAAATTATTATTTGCATACAATACACTTTGATAATATCAGTTAAGTGAAAAATAAAACTTAATTCAGTCACATTGCATTGGAACATTTGCAGTCAAGTAACTGAAAACATAAAAAAATATATATTTATGCAATATTCATATTTAATGAAGTGTTTAACTATGTATGTACTGTAAATATTTCACATTCCAATGTTCTTCAGACAGACTTGTAGACATACAAATACATATTTAGACATGTGTATATATTTATAGATAGATAGATAGACACATTTTCTTCTTAAATGGAAAGAGTCCACAGCTGCATTCATTGCTTTTGGGAATTAAGAACCTGGCCACCAGGAGGAGGCAAAGACAACACAGCCAAAGGCTTAAATACTCCTCCCACTCCCCTCATGCCCCAGTCATTCTTTGTCTTTGGTCCCAGGAGGATGGCAGAGAAGTGTCAGAATTTTTAATTTTTGTTTTTGTCTCTTATGGAGGGTAGTACTCTTCGGCATGGGACAGGAGTTTTAAGTAGTCCTGTCAGTCTCTCAGTGAGGGCTTGGATGAAAGTTAGAGTCCGGAGATGCAGGAAGTTTCTTTCTGCGAAACCATCCCGACTCATATTAACAGCTCCTCAAGCAATCGGCGTTGTCGAACTTCGCTTCGCTGCCTGCTTTCTTCTCTCAAGTCCATGGCGGAGGCGATGCTAGTATCCGTCACACTTGAAGGGTCGTGTTCCTGTTCCAAGGAGTAGATTCCAGTAAGATTGTTTCATTTTACTTTATTCGTCAATGTACTGTAATGTGAATGTTTCCCGAGAGGCTACCACCTTGCGGGTCTAACTTATACATAAGGGTCTCAATGAGTCTCTTTTAGTATCTTGGAATCGAGGGTTAATATCTCCTGAGGGGGGTTATTGAACAGGGGGGGTTTCTAATCATGTTTGTTATGTGATTCAACCTGCTTATGTGTGATGGGCTCGTGGTTGGAACATTGAGGCCTTTGGAAGTGATGCGGCCTTTTGGTTGGGCGCACTTTTTTTGGACTGTACGGTTCACATTGTGTTCGGGCTTGGCTATGTTCCATTTTTCCATTCCCGCATTACCGACTGCGTGGCAAAGGATATTTTCTAGTCCCCAGAGGTCTGGTCATAGGAGGTTGGGAGTGCCCCAGCCATTGGGGGTGTCAGGTGCCGTTTTTGATGAGACTGTGTTAATTTTAGATTCAGTTACAGAGGATTCTGATACTGAGACTATTTTGATTTCAGATTCAGATTCTGTGTCTGGTGATGAATCTGGAGTGGCCTTGTTGACACCTGTCAACCTGTTTTGTTCCGTATGCCATTTTAGAGCGCCTGGTTCCTTGGGCTCGGGGATTCAAGGGACTGCTGAGCCAAAAGGCAAGTTCCCTACCAAATCATACTTCTGCACATGTGGGTAAGTAACCCAGTTTATGGTTCCTCCATGCGGGGTGGTGTGTTCCCCCCGGAGGTTGCAGCACGTTTTCGCTTCCACATAATGTTGGCGATTGTTCGTCAGCAGAGTCCAGATGTTTATTTGAGAATGTTCTTGTGTCCTATTGTCCCGGGCCTTCCGCCTTGGGGAGGGCCTCTACAGCTCCCCACGGGTGTAACTGCCTTTCGTTACAGGATTGCGTGCCTTTGCGTATTGCTCAGACATGTTTTTCAGTTATTGAATGACCCTATTGTTACCAGATAAGGGGATTTTCAGTCTGATATTTCGAATGGTTCACCTCATTAGACATGTAGAGATGAAGTAATCACCTGATTTGTTTAAGATCATTCCCAGTTTTCAAAGATAGGGCTCCGTTTGGCTAGTCCTGCGGGTAGGCCTGTGTCTTTTTGGGCATTAACCTCCGGGTTGCCTTATATTTTATTTATATCCAATGGGATGTCTTTTATTTGTTTTTGTTTCCTTCGGGAACCTTCTGGGATTGATACTCTTTCTTACTTCTTCGGAAGTTGTTTTGGGCATGTTAGTCCTATGTTAAAAATGTCTGTTTTCTGTTTATTCCAATATGAGGGAGAATTTATGCAGCTTGCCGTTAGGACCCTAGGTGCAGGCTGGTCCTGTCAGGTTCGTTCGGTCTTGTGGCTGCTCAGGTGGCACTATTCTGCTTGGCTGGTTCAGTAGAAGTGCAGAGTGCTTAGGTTATCATTGTTTGTAATGTTCAACTAAGCATTCGAGAGGACCTGTGGGTCCGTGAGGTGGATTGTTTCAGTCCTTACAGCCTTAAGTCATATATGGCTGGGCAGGGGAGTTTTCCGCTGTGTCACTCTGACATCTGATTTAATCAGAACTTAGAGTTTTCCTCCCCCATGTGGTGGATGGTTGGAGGGCTTAACGCCCCTTACCGCAGTTAAGCGGTTCAGCCTTCATTTTTAGGCCTCTGGATTTGTCCTTTTGGACTTGATCCAACAGCTTGTACAGGATAGCTGTCTAGCATGCGGAAGGTTTGCAGTTTGAAACCAGTTTGAAACCAGTTGCAGCTTTTGACACCTTGCGGGTGTACGCGTAAGCTGTTTGTAGTGTATCTAGATGCAGCTCTTACTCTTTGATGTGTGCTGTCTGTCTGAGTTATAAGAGAACCTTGGACTTCTTCCATTGTCTCCAGGTGAGTTGGATCTCCTTTTATGGATCTGTGTTTCCGGGTTATGGTTGTTCCCAGCGGGGACTTTGTTTAGCTTGAGGTTTTCCGGAGCTGGGTAGGCTTAGTGCCTTTCTTTTCCTTTTGTCCTCTGTTTGTGCGGAGGTGATAGGGAGACTAGTCCTGCTAGTAAGATTTTTTTTACCTCAAGGTTTCCCTTGGTTGTCCTGAGGCTCTGAGAAGTATCTTCATATGACTTCTAGCCTTGCTTCTTGGAGCGTTGGACTTAGCTAGGGGTGGTTTCTTCCTTTGGTCGGGGCTTTCAAGTTCTTCTCGCTATCTGGATTCTCTGGATATGGATTCTCTGGATATGCATCCATACCCTTGTGTCTGGCTTTTTTGGCCAGTTGGGGTGTTTAGTTCTAGGGTAAGGTTTGCCTAAACTATTAGGTGCCCGGACCTGTTTTTCTCCCTGAGACTTCCGGTTGCTGAAGCTTCGATTGGCCTTTTTCCTCACCCATTTTTGGGTGGTTTTGGAATCTTGGATCTCAGGGCTGGTCGGGGTGTTCCACTGGGGCTATGTCCTTGCTCTATCTACCTAACCTGGTCATAGTTGACCAGGATTTCGGAGTATTTTTTACTCTTTGCCACAGAGTGACCATGTCATCTGGTGGTTAGCTGTGTGGCTTGAGCCTCAAGGGGGGTTGGTTCATACCCAGCTGCTGGTGTTGGATGTCCAATTTCTGGTGCGCCTTAAGGTTACATTCACCTGGTCAGCTTGCCAGTGTTCCCGTGGATTCCCCGCTCAGCAGGTGAATGGGTTGGCTGTGCCTCTGCTCTTCCTATTAGCTGGTGACTTTGGGCCTTGAGGACAGTTGTTGCCCTTCCGGTATCATCCCTTTTCTTTAGGGGATATTCTCCTCCCTATGCTTGGGGCTTCTCCTGGATGGGAGGCAGAAAGGTGGGATTGGTTCCCCCGGGGGTCTTGCTGGCTCCATGCAGACTTGTTGGGCCTTTATTTTGATAGATCCTTAGGTCTATGGCCTTGTTGTCTGTTTTCAGAGTTGGGTTGTACTTGTACTCTGTGGGGATGGCTGTGCTATCCTTATGCTCGTTCCTGTACCTGTTTCGGGATTCTTTTGCTCCCCTTTTTTGGATCCCTGAGGCTGGGTTGGTCCAGCTGGCTGTGGGTCTGCAGGTCAGGATGGCTGAATGGTCTATGGAGCTGCATTCAGTCGTGTGAGCTTTGTTGAGTCTATCCTGTTAGCTTAGTCTGCTAGGGTATAGATTTTCCTTTCAACTGGCTACATTGATTTCAGAAGAGAGTTTACTCTTCCTTCAGGTTCTGAGGGTATACTCTCCTTCTCGGAGGGCCTCCATTGAGGTTTTTGTGTTCCCCTTTTTAGGGACCTGTGCGTAGGTCCAGCGAGTTAGGTTGCCTGGAGTATGCCCTCTGTCCAGGGGTTGCTTTTGCGGTCTGTTTCTTGATTGAATGCTTTTTCTTCCCCGCAAGTATCCTCTGTGTCATCCTGTTATGGACTCTGTGTTCTCAAACTTGGGGTTTCTCACCTGGGTGTATTACACACTTTTTCATAGTCAAAAGCCTTAGTATTCTTGACACCGGGAGGCCTCTTCAGTTGCAATCCATGCTTGCAGAATGTTGGAGAGACGTCTGTTCTGTCTCTGTGCCCGGGCTTGTCCCAGGTTTCGCTTGGTATAGGCATGGCCTCCTTTCCCTGTTTGGGCCCCTTTGGGTCTCTGTGAGCTGGGCTCACCCGTGGAGGTGTTCTTTTTTGTATTAGCGGACCTTTCGGTTTCCCTGGTTCTCCTTTGCCTTGTTCCCTTGGGGGTTTCGGCTGGTGTCTCCTTCATTTGTGGAGATGAGCGGTGGAGGACTGTTTGTTGGGCGATGGTGTCTCCTGGAGGACTGTTGGCTCAGTCGAGTTATTTTGCGGTCTCTGGTTTGGCTTCTCGACTAGCTGCGAGTCAGTGTCATTGGGGCTTTTCCTCTTAAAGTTTTCTCGACTTCGGAAGAAGCAGGGTTTTTTATCGGGTAGAGGTTCAGGCTTGGTGCCCTCAGTATGGGCCGCCTATTGTACCCTCCCGTCTTGGCATTCAGTGTCCTCTATAGCTTGGGTATTGTTTTCCCAAAAGTAATGAATGCAGATGTGGACTCTTTCTATTTAAGAAGAAAAACATACATTATGCTTACCTGATAATTTCCTTTTCTGATGGAAAGAGTCCACAGTTCCCCACCCGTAATTTTATGTGGGGCGTCATTATTCTTCGGGCACCTTTCACCCTGATATTTCTTCTACTGTTCCTTGTTCCTCAGCAGAATAACTGAGGGATGAGGGGAGTGGGAGGATTATTTAAGCCTTTGGCTGGGTTGTCTTTGCCTCCTCCTGGTGGCCAGGTTCCTATTTCCCAAAAGTAATGAATGCAGCTGTGGACTCTTTCCATCAGAAGAAAAGGAAATTATCAGGTAAGCATAATTTATGTTATTTTACCAAAAAATCACCAGGTATAAATATAGAAATATTTATTAAAGAATAAATAGAGCATATTCTTCTATGTGAGGAACATTGGAATGTGAAACATTCATCATTCATGTTGGGTTTAGCGCACTTGAATAAACTTGATCAGGTAAGCGGGTAAGTATGGGATTTTTGTGCTCCATTGAAGTCTAAGGGGCTGAATTTTGAAGCTCCGAATGGAGATGCTCCATAACTTGTCTGCTTGCTCTGAGGCGGCGGACAGAAATCGAATGCGATCGGGTTGATTGACAACCCCTGCTAGCGGCCATTGGCCGCGAATCTTCAGGGGGCAGTATTGTACAAGCAGTTCTGGTGAACGGCTTGTGCAATGATAAATGCAGACATCGTTTGCTGTCGGCATTTATCAATGTGCAGCGGACATGATACACTACATTGTATAATGTCCGCTCACACTTTGATAAATATGCCCCTATGGGAGAATACATTAATACGGCCATGATATTCGAAGTTCCACTTTTTGGGCGTCTTGGGTTTTCGCTCTCATGCTAACTTTTTACTTTTAACTCATAATACGAGTACCACCCGACATGCGCAAAAAGCCTCCGTCTAGCGAAGTTAACACATGAGCGGGAGCACTAAATAGCGATCCACTTGAAATCTAGCCCTAATAAGGCTGTTTTATAATTTCAGCAAATTTTTGGAAGGTGTTTCAGAGCTGCCAAACTTATCAAGAACAAGCAAACGAACCCTCTTAAGAAAAAATTGTGCTATTTTTTTAGTTTGCCATCAGAACTGTAGTTCATACATTACTAATGCAGGAAAACCGGAAGCTTCATTAATGATGCACCATTTAAATGTTTTGCTCTGCAATATGGAATATGACACTCCTTTGATATGTATACTAGAGCTTTGAAGTATGTGGCTCAATGTGCAGCTTCTTGTGTTTTGTTTTTATCTGCATATACTTTGAGAGGACATACTTTACTGGTGTTCAGTAACAGATATTCTAGTACATTTTGTCTGAACTCTGTTAAATCTGATGTAGCTGTGAGTTCTGTTGTATGCAAGTTGATGCAAAAAGCTGTATTGACCTGTAAGCAATAATGCATTTTAGTCTAAATTATTCTGTGTATGTTGTCTTCGTATTGGACAAAACTGGGACAGTAAAGTGCATTTTTTTAGTGTATGCCTTTAATTGCATCCTGAACCAATAACATATTAGCAGAGATGTCTTTTAATATAAATAAAATACATTTGAATGCACTTTGCAGGCTCCTCGGGCCGCCCTGAAGTCAGCAGCATTTTCTTATAGTCTGCAGCAGTTGGCATGCCCCTTTCTAATACTACACTGTGTTAGCTCCAGGTCCAATGCTTTGTAATCTGCTTGTGAATAGACTGATGCACATGCACAAGACCCCCCCATCCATCTGGCACACAGATGAAAACAGTGGATGGCAATGTGTATGTTGCTGGTGAAGAAGGGCATCATTATAGCCCAGAAGCAAGAGCACTTAGAATCCCTTAGGCATTGCCTTTGTCAGTTAAATAAAAAAGTTGCCTTTATAAAAATAACAACTATGCTGCCTTTGTTTGTATCCATTACACTTACATTTTTTACATTAACAAATATTTTTTAGTGTCTAGGGATTAAAAAGCTCCGCTTCTGGCCAAAATAACCCCCTTGCTTCAGCGATATCAACAGTAAATTGCAATGACATACACATCACAATCCACTATTTACATCAGTGTGCCAGGTAGGAAGATGGATGTGCGCATGCTCAACATAAACCAGAAAACATTGAGCTGGGAGCTAGCACAGTGCTTTTGAATGGTTGGTGAGTGTATATGTCTATATGTATACATATGTTTTTATGTGTTTCTATGTGTATATATGTCTGTAAATACCTACAACCACGTAAATACATATGTACACAGTAATAGTATTTCTAATGCTCTTTTTAAATGTAATATTTGAATTATGTATTATTCAAAATAGAATCAATATGTTTATATTTATTATGTATCAATTTACTAAATTCTCTACCACATTAACTATTGAACTTCTGAATATTATTTGTTAAATCGAATGTTACATTCAAAATTTCCAGTGTGGATATTTAATCTATTTATAAACATTGGAAAACTAAAGTAAGATTCGAAAACTGGAAATAACATTTGATTACCAAATTTTAATGGATTTTACTTCGTATCAACATTCGAATGTCCACAGGACTATTAGTTCTACCATGACTTGCACCATCAGCACATCCGCCCATCCCTAATGTTCAGGTGATAATTTCTTGTCAGCTTTTTATACTTATGCTGCATCACTTTCAAGTGCTTTAGCATATGAGTATTATGTCCCTTTAAGTATTTTTTATTACACTTTCAAAGGACCGAATGATATCATGTTCTTTTATGTCAGTACTGTGAGGACCCTTAAAACAACATTAGAAAGACACATTTTAGCTTGAGAGCTGACACCTGTGTACATTACAGTCTAATGGTTAAAACCTCAAATTATTGTGCATTGTTTTAAGTATGTGTTTAACACCTTTGCAGAAGTTAAAAGGACATGAAACCCAAAATTTTTATTTCATGGTTCAGATGAGGCATTACATTTTAATCAACTTTTCAATTTAGAACTATTATCTTATCGGCTTCATTCACTTTGTATCTTTTGTTGACAAGAATAACTAGGAGCAACAATTTACTACTAGGAGCTAACTGCTAATTGGTAGATACACGCTACTAATTAATTTTCTGTGGAACTCTAATTTTTTTGGAAACTTCCAGCCAGATTACGAGTTTTGCGTTATGAGCTGTGCGTTATTAACTTGCACGTTATTCTCACCACTCACTTACCTACAGCATTGGTATTACAGGTCTTAAAAACCCAGCATTAAAAGGCAAGAAGTGAGCGTAGAGAAAAATTGTGCTCCATACAGCACTCCAATACCAGTGCTGCTTAAGTCAGCGATGTGCTGGTTGTACGTGCTCGTGCACGATTTCTCCATAGACATCAATGGGGAGAGCAGCTGAGAAAAAGTCTAACACCTGCAAAAAAGCAGCGTAAAGCTCCGTAACGCAGCCCCATTGATTCCTATGGGGAAACACATTTTATGTTTATACCTAACACCCTAACATGAACCCCGAGTCTAAACACCCCTAATCTTACACTTATTAACCTCTAATCTGCCGCCCCCGACATCGCCGACACCTACATTATACTTATTAACCCCTAATCTACCGCTCCAGACATCGCCGCCACCTACATTATACTTATTAACCCCTAATCTGCTGCCCCAACATCGCCAATAGGATTGAGCTTGCATTCTATTGGCTGATTGGAACAGCAAATAGAATGCAAGCTCAATCCAATTGGCTGATTGGATCAGCCAATAGGATTTTTTCAACCTTAATTCCGATTGGCTGATAGAATTCTATCAGTTAATCGGAATCTAAGGGACGCCATCTTGGATGACGTCACTTAAAGGTACCTTCATTCAGCAAGACGTCAGAAGAAGAGGATGCTCTGTGCTGGATGTCTTGAAGATGGAGCCTCTCCGCGCCAGATGGATGAAGATAGAAGATGCCGTCTGGATGAAGACTTCTGAACATCTGGAGGACCACTTCTGCCCGTCTGGAGGACCACTTCTGCCGGCTTCCTTGAGGACATCTTGCCGCTTGGATGAAGACTTCTCCCAGTAAGTGAATCTTTGGGGGTTAGTGTTAGGATTTTTTAAGGGTGTATTGGGTGGGGGTTTAGGTTAGGGCTTTGGGCCGCAATAGAGCTAAATGCCCTTTTAAGGGCAATGCCCATCCAAATGCCCTTTTCAGGGCAATGGGGAGCTTAGGTTCTTTTAGTTAGGGTTTTATTTGGGGGTTTGGTTGTGTGGGTGGTGGGTTTTACTGTTGGGGGGGTTGCTTGTATTTTTTTTACAGGTAAAAGAGCTGATTTCTTTGGGGCAATACCCCGCAAAAGTCCCTTTTAAGGGCTATTGGTAGTTTAGTTTAGGCTAGGTTTTTTTTTATTTTGGGTGGGCTTTTTTTATTTTGATAGGGCTATTAGATTAGGTGTAATTAGTTTAAAGATCTTGTAATTTGTTTTTTATTTTCAGTAATTTAGTGTTTGCTTTTTTTTTGTAATTTAGCTAATTTTATTTAATTTAGTTAATTGTATTTAATTTTGTTAATTGTATTTAATTTAGGGAATTTATTTAATTGTAGTGTAGTGTTAGGTGTTATTGTAACGTAGGTTAGGTTTTATTTTACAGGTAAATTTGTATTTATTTTAGCTGGGTAGTTATTAAATAGTTAATAACTATTTTGTAACTAATCTACCTAGTTAAAATAAATACAAACTTGCCTGTAAAATAAAAATAAAACATAAGCTAGATACAATGTTAGTTTTATTGTAGCTATTGTAGCTATCTTAGGGTTTATTTTACAGGTAAGTATTTAGTTTTAAATGGGAATTATTTAGTTAATGATAGTAATTTGTATTTAGATTTATTTAAATTATATTTAAGTTAGGGGGTGTTAGGGTTAGACTTAGATTTAGGGGTTAATAAATATAATATAGTGACGGCGACGATGGGGGCGGCAGATTAGGGATTAATAAATGTAGGTAGGTGGCGGCGATGTTAGGGGCGGCAGATTAGGGGTTAATAATATTTAACTAGTGCTTGTGAGGTGGGATTGTGGCAGTTTAGAGGTTAATATGTTTATTCTATTGGCGGCGATGTCCGGAGCAGCAGATTAGGGGTTAATAATTTTATTTTAGTGTTTGCGATGCGGGAGGGCCTCGGTTTAGGGGATAATAGATAGTTTATGGGTGTTAGTGTACTTTTTAGAACTTTAGTTATGAGTTTTATGCTACAGCGTTGTAGTGTAAAACTCATAACTACTGACTTTAGAATGCGTTACGAATCTTGACGGGGTAAGCTGTACCGCTCACTTTTTGGTCTCCCAGGACAAGCTCGTAATACCGGCGTTATGGAAGTCCCATAGAAAAAGACTATACACAATTTGCGTAAGTTGATTTTTGGTAAGGCCAAAAAAAGTGGTCGGGACAGCGGTACCTGCAAGACTCGTAATACCAGCGGTAGTGAAAAAGCAGTGTTATGAGGCTTAACGCTGCTTTTTTACTCATACCGCAAGACTCGTAATCTAGCCGAAAGTTTGTTTCTTTGTGAAACCCTGGATGTATGCTTGATTATGCAGAAAGTGAACGCTAGTATTACTTTTTAATGCTATTTCCAAACAAATTTTAAATCAGATGATTTTGTCTAGTTCAGCTCAAAAGTCATATTGTATAAATATATAATATATCTGTGTTGCTTTAGTTTCATGGCCCTGCAGAAAAAAAGCATGTACAGAAATCGTCATATTTGAAACTGAGCATCTGTTGGATTTCAGACCAAAAATCTGGACTAACTTAAAACAAATGAAGAATAAAAGAATTGGATGTGTATTTAAGCCAAACTATTTGCTTAGCAGTAAAAGAAAGTGTGAAATTAGTTCAATACCAGCAATTTCCTGTGAACTTTGTGCAGGAGTTCATGTTAATGTAACATTTTCAGCAAGTTGACTTCAATTGCCTACGTCGCACAAACCCTTTGCACCTTAGCTAATCCCAAGTATTAGTATGAGCTGCAACATATGAAAACTGTCCGCAAGGTCAATCAGGCCAAAAATGTTTATTTTATTGGCTGCTTTAAACATTTTGAATGCATCATTATGCAATACCCATACGATTAGAAACTATATTTCCTAAGAAGAGTTGGTCACCAGGATATATACAGCAGAGAAATATAAGTTTTGTGCTGATAAGTAGTAACTCACATTCTAACCCATCTATATATCTATCTATCTATCTATCTATCTATCAATCAGTCAGTCTGTCTGTCTGTCTAAATATGATGCCCAACAACACATTCTAGATTTTTCACAAATCCTGGCTTATCGTATCTAGATTTTAGTTAAAACATTTTAAAGGTTAGACATGTACAAAACAGTGATTTGACTCATTAGATGAGAACACAAATGACCATAAAATAGACAAATCAATGCTATGTGACAATACATGCAGCAGTGATTTCATTTTATGATTGCATTGAAAAGCAGATCACCAATAGGTTTAACCCATAGAAGTCTATTTTGTGAGGGAATTAGTGCACCCGTCCTTTTTGACATATATTAGCGTGCCCTAGACTATTGTTATAGTGTTAAAAATAGCTTTGCAAATTGTAATATCAGCACAAAAATAAAAGTAATGTAATTGTTGTAAGAAAGCTATAATTCATCCTTGCTTTTTCCCCCCAAACCAAAAACTTACACATTATCTATGTCAACTGTTTTATCCAAATATCCCCAATATTTCCTTTCTTTGGGGTATTCCCATAGAAATAGATTTTCCAGTTGGCATTTAGATAATTTATTTAAATATTCTGCTTTCCATTTAGTTATTTGACTAGGTGTTAAATAATCAAGGTAAGTTATTCTCACCTGTAACTCTATAAGGGGCATTTTAGTATTATTTTAGGATTACTAATATTATTCAATGAGAATTGTCCTTGAAGGTACAAAACCTACAATCTAAAAATATGTGTGAAAACTTTTTGGAATTGAAACGGCAGAAGGTTCACAGCTCTTAAAATCTGTAAATCCAAAGATGAAAAACAGGCATACAAATATGCAAAAGAAATGAAGAAACGGATCTGCTCACTAAAAGGATATCTTTATTGGTACAAGTAAAAACATCCCAGAAAAATAATAATGACACAAAACATCTTCATTGATTAACAGGGAGCTCAGCAGACAGTCTAACGCGTTTCAGCTCACCCTGCCGTAATCATAGACTGAATATGAGCCTCCTTTCACTGCTTTAAATACTCATCTGATCTAATCAAGAATCATTAACAAATTCCCTGTTAACCCTAGAGATGCTGAATATTCTTATAATATTTGACTCGTCATCACTAGCACTATGGACTACATATTAATCAACATTTCTAAGCTATCAAAAATATGTGTAAACCATATAATCTATTCTTCTGTCAATTTTGAATTGATACAAACTAAAATGTGGAAATCTTATTCTCCAGAAGAAAGATTTTAACAGAGATACCTTATTCACATTTAGATTTATTGTGCATCTGTCCCTAACATAAGTCTGGTATCCAGATGTTATAATGAATGGTGAACCTTATATTATAGGGTAGTTGAGGAGAAAATAGGATATTATTAGGCTCTATACAATATGAGCTGAATTTAACAAATACAGGATGGATTGTAATAAGCATTTCAATATTTAAAGAATTTGCAGACTACTGTTTCTTGAATGTGTGTAGTGTTTGTGTGCATGTATTATTTGTGTAAATGTGTGTAGTGTTTGTGTGCATGTATTATTTGTGTAAATGTGTGCAGTGTTTGTGTGCATGTATGTGTGTATTATTTGTGTAAATAAGTGTAGTGTTTGTGTGCATGAATGTGAGTATTATTTGTGTAAATGTGTGTAGTGTTTGTGTACATGTATGTGTGTGTTATTTGTGTAAATGTGTGTAGTGTTTGTGTGCATGTATGTGTGTACAGTTTGTGTAAAACTGTGTAGTGTTTGTGTGCATGTATGTGTGTATTATTTGTGTAAATGTGTGTAGTGTTTGTGTACATGTATGTGTGTGTTATTTGTGTAAATGTGTGTAGTGTTTGTGTGCATGTATGTGTGTACAGTTTGTGTAAAACTGTGTAGTGTTTGTGTGCATGTATGCGTGCATTATTTGTGTAAATATGTGTAGTAATTGTGTGCATGTTTGTGTGTATTATTTGTGTAAATGTGTGTAGTGTTTGTATGCATGTATGTGTGCATTGTTTGTGTAAATGTGTGTAGTGTTTGTGTGCATGTATGTGTGTCTTATTTGTGTAAATGTGTGTAGTGTTTGTGTGCATGTATGTGTGTATGGTTTGTGTAAAAGTGTGTAGTGTTTGTGTGCATGTATGTGTGTATGGTTTGTGTAAAAGTGTGTAGTTTTTGTGTGCATGTATGTGTGCATTGTTTGTGTAAAAGTGTGTAGTGTTTGTGTGCATGTATGTGTGTTTTATTTGTGTAAATGTGTGTAGCGTTTGTGTGCATGTATGTGTGTATTATTTGTGTAAATATGTGTAGTGTTTGTGTGCATGTATGTGTGTATTATTTGTGTAAATGTGTGTAGTGTTTGTGTGCATGTATGCGTGTATTATTTGTGTAAATGTGTGTAGCGTTTGTATGCATGTATGTGTGTATCGTTTGTGTAAATGTGTGTAGTTACAATATAAAGAAAAGATAAATTGGAATAATAGTAATAATCTTAATTTTGTTTTCAATTATAACAACCAAATTAAGAATTGAAAGAAATAATAAACAAACATGGGGTATATTGAAAAGAGGCTCTATACTAAATTCATTCCTCCCAGATAGACCTAATTTGAAAAGATCATTTGACTTAAAGTTTTATAACAGATAAGACATCTAATAATTTGTTAAGTGAAGCAAAATGATTTAAATATTGTAAAAATTGTATAGGTTGTAGTAACTTATCGAACCTAGAAAAGTAAAACAGAAATATCTTCCATTCGATGAACGGGAAGAGAAAGTATGAGATAGATCAGTTAATTACTTGTAACAGTAGATATGTCATATACCTTCTGGCATGTAGTTGTAATTTATTTTATATAGGAAAAACTACCAGACTTCTCAAGATTAGAATATATGAACATATATACAATATAAAAAAGGATCACTTAAATACCCTGTTTCTTTACATTTTAGAGAAAAACACAATAACGATCCCAGTGGATTAATTTTTATGGGTATTAGAAAAATAGATAATCATTGGAGAGGTATAGATAATAATAATGAGCTTTCAAAAGAATAAGGAGCAATGAAGTGGGAATTAAGAACCTGGCCACCAGGAGGAGGCAAAGACACCCCAGCCAAAGGCTTAAATTCCTCCCCCACTCCCCTCATCCCCCAGTCATTCTTTGCCTTTCATCACAGGAGGATGACAGAGAAGTTCCCAAGATTGGGAGTAGTCTCTTATGGAGGGTAGTACTCTTCGAGATGGGACTGGAGTTTTATGTAGTTCTGTCAGCCTCTCAGTGAGAGCCGGGGTGAAAGTTAGAGTCCAGAGATGCAGGGAGAGTCTCTGTGAAACCATCCTGACTCATGTTAACAGCTCCACAAGCATTCAGTGTTGATGAGTTTTGCTTCCTGCTTTCTGCACTCAAGTCCATGTCAGGAGCGATGCTTCTACCTGTCAGACTTGAAGGGCCGTGTGATTCACGGCATAGATTCTGGTAAGATTGTTTCATTTTTTATACATAATGATAACACAGAAGACAGGGTCACAGTGTGGCACCTTTTATCTTATGGAATCAAGGGATAATATTCCTGGTAAGGGGATTATTGAACAGGGGGGGTTTATACATGATATTGTTTATTGTGTGATTGCTGCATTATGTGCAAGATGAGGCTCTGGCAATGGTGGAACTTTCAGGTTGACTTCCTGGAGTATATTGCGCGGCCAGTTTTGGTGAGTTTTCTCCTTAGTGCAGGAGCGGTCCTGCGAGGCATTCCATGTGACCGGGTGCGGTCTCCACTTCCTCTGTTGATCAGTGGTGCAGGAGATGAAGCGGTTTCTGTAGTCTGGGTCATAGGAGGTGGTGAGTGCCCCGGCCATTGGAGGTATAAAGGTGCCTGTTTATTAAGTTTATCTAGTCCATAATAAAAGCGCAAGCTATGGAGGACTCTGACGCATTAGAGGGTACTCCCTCTTTAACAAAGTCTCATTCCTGTATTTATTGTGAGAAGTTTCTTGTAGATCAGCCTGCTCAACTATGTTTCACATGCCTTCATAAGGTTGGGACATCTAAAAATAAAAGGACGTCTAGTACTACTGAGCCGTCCACCTATGAGGGTTCCCCGTCCCGTGAGATGCATTCCCTGCTTTCATCTCTGAGTGCAAATGCAGCATCCCAGGGTCCAATCATTACTCCTATGGGAGAGATTTGTTCGCCGTCAGATTTTGCGGATCAACTGCAAATGGCAGTATCGAAAGGGATCCATGCCTTTCAACTTCTGCTAAGCGAAAGCGTAAGGAGTATTATGGTGGCCTGGCCCAGGGGTTGTCTACGTCTATGATGAGGCCCACTCCGACTCTTCGGAGGAGGCTCCTTCTGGATCAGAGTCCGTGCCATCTCATCCTCCGGCTGCGGAGGAGCCTGACTTTAGGTTTAGTATAGAGAATTTGTGCTTTTTGCTGAAGCAAGTGCTTGCTACTCTGGAGGTTCTGAAACTGAAGCTTCTGGAGGATTCCTAAGCTTGATAAGGTATACGAGGACAGGGTGGTGCCTCAGACCTTCCCGGTTCGTTTAAGATGGCTAATATTATTAAGAATAAATGGGAGCGATTAGGTTCTTCCTTTTCCCCTTCCTTTAAGATACTGTTCCCTGTCCCGGACTCTCAGCTCGAGCTGTGGGGGACTGTCCCTAAGGTGGATGGTGCTATTTCCACGCTCGCGAAGTGGACAACTATTCCCCTCGAGGATAGTTCTTCGTTTAAAGAGCCCATGGATAAAAAGGAAAACATGTTAAGAAAGATGTTTCAGCACATGGGGTTTGTTTTTCAACCAGCAGCGGCTGTAGCCGCGGTTGCAGGAGCTGAGACATATTGGTGTGAATCCCTGTGTGATATGGTCAAGAAGGAGACTTCCATCGACGAGATACAGAATAAGATTAAGGCGTTAAGGGTCGCCAATTCTTTCATTTATAATGCCAATATGCAAATTATTTGCCTGAACGCAAAGGTTTCAGGATTCTCCGTTTTAGCTCTCAGGGCTCTGTGGCTAAAGTCTTGGTCGGCGGACATGACCTCTAAGTCGAGGCTGTTGTCTTTGCCTTTCCAAGGAAAGATTCTGTTCGGTCCAGGATTGGATTTGATCATATCCACGGTTACGGGAGGCAACCACAGTATAAGAAGGCTAAGCCTAAAGGATCTACTTTTCGTCCCTTTTGTGCAGACAAGGCCCAGCGCCAGCAGCCCGTCAGAAAAGCGGATCAGTCTAAGGGAACTCGGAAGCCTGCTCAGTCTTAGAACAAGTCCAAGCAGAACAAGAAGCCGAGACAAAATCGGCATGAAGGGGCGGCCCCCGACCGGTCTCCGGACCAAGTAGGGGGCAGATTGTCTCTCTTCTCTAAAACCTGGTTGTAGGACTTTCAGGACACTTGGGTTCTGGAGGTTGTCGCCCAGGGTTACAGGATAGGATTCAGGTCCCATCCGCCCAGGGGCAGATTCCTCCTGTCAAACCTGTCTTCAAGACCAGAAAAGAGAGAGGCCTTTTTAGAATGTATGAGGGATCTCTCCTCTCTAGGTGTTATTGTACTAGTATCCCAAGCAGAAAGGGGTCTAGGGTACTATTCAAATATTTTTGTGGTTCCAAAGAAGGAGGGCAAGTTCCACCCGATTCTGGACCTAAAGTGTTTAAACAAGTTTCTGGCTGTTCCATCGTTCAAAATGGAAACAATCAGATCTATTCTGCCCCTAGTTCAAGAGGGACAGTTCATGACGACAATAGACTTGAAGGATGCTTATCTTCATGTTCCAGATCACAGGGACCACTTCAAGTTCCTAAGATTGCGTTTCTGGACCAACACTTCCAGTTTGTGTCCCTTCCCTTCGGTCTGGCGATGGCCTGAGAGTCTTCACGAGGGTTCTGGGGACGCTACTTGCAGTGGTCAGATCAAGGGGCATTGCTGTTGCACCGTATTTGGACGACATCCTAGTCCAGGTGCCATCGTTCAGCCTCGCAGAGGATCATTCAAGGGCACTTCTTTACTTGCTACCATCTCACGGTTGGACGATCAACTCAGGAAAGAGTTCCCTGGTTCCCAGCAACAGGGTGGAGTTCCTGGGCACGATAATAGACTCTATGTCGATGAAGATATTTCTCATAGATCAAAGACACAGGAAGATTGCGTCCAGCATAGACGTCATCCCTTTCGCCAGGTTCCATCTCAGACCTCTTCAATTGTGCATGTTGAGACAGTGGAATGGCGATCATTCAGATCTATCCCAGCGGATATCCATGAATTCTCGGTCCAGGGACTCCCTCTCTTGGTGGATCCGTCCGGAGCATCTGTCTCTGGGGATATCCTTCTTGAGACCGTCCTGGGAGATTGTCACCATGGACGCAAGTCTCGCAGGATGGGGAGCTGTTTGGGGTGCCAGGATGGCACAAGGAAAATGGTCTCAGGAGGAGTCTCTCCTTCCGATAAATATTCTGGAACTTCGAGCAATTTACAATGCTCTGAGGGTGTGGCCTCCTCTGGGGTCATTCATCTTCATCAGATTCCAGACCGACAACATTACCTCGGTGGCTTACATCAAGCATCAGGGGGTACGAGGAGCTCCCTAGCAATGAGGGAGACATCTCGGATTTTGGAGTGGGCGGAGTCCCACAGTTGCTCTCTTTCAGCGAACCACATTCCAGGTGTGGACAACTGGGAAGCGGACTTTCTCAGCAGACAATCCTTCCATCTGGGGAATGGTTTCTTCAACCCGAAGTGTTTGCAGAGATTTGTCTCAGATGCGGAACGCCAGAGATAGATCACATGGCATCCAGACTCAATTGCAAGTTACCCCAATACAGGTCAAGATGCCTTAGTGGTGCCTTGGGGATTCTGGAGGAACTTTCGATTCCTAAGCTTGATAAGGTATACGAGGACAGGGTGGTGCCTCAGACCTTCCTGGTTCATTTAAGATGGGTAACATTATTAAGAATGAATGAGAGCGATTAGGTTCTTCCTTTTACCCTTCTTCTTCCTTTAAGAAACTGTTCCCCATCCCGGACTCTCAGCTTGAGCTGTGGAGGACTGTCCCTAAGGTGGATGGTGCTATTTCCAGGCGAAGTGGACAACTATTCCCCTCGAGGATAGTTCTTCATTTAAAGAGCCCATGGATAAAATGGAAAACATGTTAAGGAAGATGTTTCAGCACACATGGTTTGTTTTTAAACTGGCAGCGGCTGTAGCCGCTGTTGCCAGAGCTGAGACATATTGGTGTGAATCCCTTTGTGATATGGTCGAGAGGGAGACTTTCTCGATGAGATACAGCATAAGATTAAGGTGTTAAGGGTCGTCAATTCTTTCATTTGTGATGCCAATATGCAAAGGTTTCAGGATTCTCCGTTTTAGCTCTCAGGGCTCTGTGGCTAAAGTCTTGGTCAGCGGACATGACCTCTAAGTCGAGGCTGTTGTCTCTGCCTTTCCAAGGAAAGATTCTGTTTGTCCAGGATTGGATTCAATCATATCCACGGCTTTGGGAGCAAGGGAGCTTTCCTACCACAGTATAAGAAGGCTAAGCCTAAAGAATCTACTTTTCGTCCCTTTCGTGCAGACAAGGCCCAGCGCCAGCAGCCTGCCACAAAACCGGATCAGTCTAAGGGAACTCGGAAGCCTGCTCAGTCTTAGAACAAAAATCCCGCTGAGACAAAATTGGCATGAAGGGGCGGCCCCCGACAGGTCTCCAGACCAAGTAGGGGGTAGATTCTCCAAAGCCTGGTTGCAGGACTTTCAGGACCATTGGGTTCTGGAGGTTGTTGCCCAGGGTTACAGAATAGGATTCAGGTGCCATTCGCCCAGGGGCAGATTCCTCCTGTCAAACCTGTCTTCAAGACCAAAAAAGAGAGAGGCCTTTCTAGAATATGTGAGGGATCTCTCCTCTGTAGGTGTTATTGTACCAGTATCCCAAGCAGAAAGGGGTCTAGGGTACTATTCAAATCTTTTTGTGGTTCCAAAGAAGGAGGGCAAGTTCTGCCCGATTCTGGACTTAAGTGTTTAAACAAGTTTCTGACTGTTCCATTGTTCAAAATGGAAACGATCAGATCTATTCTGCCCCTAGTTCAAGAGGGACAGTTCATGACAACAATAGACTTGAAGGATGCTTACCTTCATGTTCCAATTCACAGGGACCACTTCAAGTTCCTAAGATTTACGTTTCTGGACCAACACTTCCAGTTTGTGGCCCTTCCCTTCAGTCTGGCTACCACTTCTACCTCATGTAGTGGCATGCATCAAACAGGAGCAAGCTTCGGCCATTCTGATTGCTCCTTCGTGGCTTCGGAAGGTGTGTTTTGCGGATCTGGTGGGTATGTCATCCTCTCCGCCATGGAGGTTACCCTGTCCCAGGGATCTGCTGGAACAGGGTCCCTTTCAACATTAAAATCTTGTTTTTCTGAGGCTGACTGTATGGAGATTTAACCCTTAGTCTTAGCCAAGAGTGTTTTTCTGAAAGTGTGATTGACACTCTAGTTCAGGCAAGGAAGCCAGTCACTCGTCGCATCTACCATAAGGTGTGGAGATCTTACTTGTCCTGGTGTGAGAAGCATGGCTATCCTTGGCACAAGGTGAAGGTTTCCAGGATTCTGTCCTTTCTCCAGGAGGATTTGGAGAAGGGTCTTGCCGCTAGTTCCTTAAAGGAATAGATTTCTGCATTATCAGTCTTGTTGCACAGGAGACTTGCTGAGCTTTCTGACATTCAATCTTTCGTTCAGGCTTTGTCTAGAATCAGGCCTGTCTTTAGGCAGTCTGCTAGCCCATGGAGCTTAAACTTGGTCCTTAAGGTATTGCAGAGGGTTCCATTTGAGCCAATGAATTTCATTGACATTAAGATTCTGTCCTGGAAGGTTCTATTCCTGTTGGCTATTACATCGGCACGCAGAGTATCTGAGCTTGCTGCATTGCAATTCGAGCCTCCTTACCTGGTTTTTCATGCGTATAAGGCGGTTCTTCGCACCGGTTTAGGGTTTCTTCCCAAGGTGGTGTCTAACCGTAACATCAATCAGGAAATAATTGTTCCTTTTTTGTGTTCTAACCCTTCGTCTTCTAAGGAGAGGTTACTTCATAATCTGGATGTGGTTCATGCCTTGAAGTTCTATCTTCTGGCTACAATGGATTTTAGACAGTCTACATCTCTTTTGTGGTGTATTCCGGGAAGCACAAGGGGTAGAGGGCCTGTTCTACTTCTTTGTCTTTCTGGTTGAGGAGTTTGATTCGCTTGGCCTATGAGACAGTGGGACATTAGCCTCCTCAAAGGATCACGGCTCATTCAGCTAGAGCTGTGGCTTCATCTTGGGCCTTCAAGAATGAGGCCTCTATGGAGCAGATATATAAGGCGGCTAACTAGTCCTCCTTATACACTTTTACAAAGTTTTACAAATTTGACACTTTTGCTTCTGCGGAAGCTGTTTTTGGGAGAAAGGTTTTACAGGCTGTGGTGTCCTCAGATTAGGTTCCGCCTTTTTACCCTCCCGGTTTCATTCAGTGTCCTCTAAAGCTTGGGTATATGTTTCCCAAAAGTAATGAATGAAGCCGTGGACTCTCCTCCCCTTTAGATGGAAAACATAAATTATGCTTACCTGATAATTTCATTTCCATCGTGGGGGAGGAGAGTCCATGGCTCACGCCCGTAACTCCGGTGGGCGGACCTAAATTTAATTTATCTTCTGGCACCATTTATACCCTGATATTTCTCCTACTGTTCCTTGTTCCCTCGGCAGAATGACTGGGGGATGAGTGGAGTGGGAGAGGTATTTAAGCCTTTGGCTAGGGTGTCTTTGCCTCCTCCTGGTGGCCAGGTTCTTAATTCCCAAAAGTAATGAATGAAGCCGTGGACTCTCGTCCCCACGATGGAAATGAAATTATCAGGTAAGCATAATTTATGTTTTTCTTTAGGAGATTACCAGTCTGTATGTTTTGTATTACATAATGCCATCTTAAATGCTTATCGGAACATATACCATGTACGTGTGAATTCACAAAATCATTGTATGCTTAAAAATTCCATATGTTTTTGGTTGAATTTTCCTTGATACGATCAATTAGATGTTTTATATGGACGTCCTGAATAGATTAATACCACCTTAAATACAAATCACAAACCAGTACTGTTTCCTATTGGATGTTGCTTGTTTAAAAGAAGATTCACCAGACTGCTAGATCATCACCCTTGAAAGAGCCACAGGGGCATGGCAAAACGTATGTCGAGTAGAACGTGAATACAGTGACTTTACAGTGAAGGGCTTTTCTCCGTGAATGAAGTGGTAACTTAATGGACACATTGTTTGTTTTAAAACAATCTATTACCATCCTCTCTGGAGACTTTGGATACAACTTCGATTGTTGTACAAATCCTCTTTAGCCCTTTGTGACTTCAAGTCCTGATATTAATTTTATATGTATATTATGTTTTTATACTTTTAATAAATCGATTTTTTATATAGCCATTCCGGACCTTTGCTTTTTTGTGGCCTCCTTGATAGCTGATATCAGGTTTGCTTATATATCAGGAGCTGATATTTAGCTCCTGAAAAGTGTGAGTATATAGCCAAAGAATCAAATTTACATCTGTTATATACAGTTTAACAGTATATTTCTATTCTTTATTTGTGGAGACACAATTACAGATTTCGATTTCACCAACACTGAGTGAGCTGAGCTTGACAGCTTTGTGAATCAGGATCACACACTACTTGAGCTTAAGATAGCTCAAGTCTATGTGAGTAGGAATTTGAAACATTGTTTTAATATTGATTTACTGTCACAATACTACACCATAATTTGTTTCTTTCTATTTTCGAGATACCGTGGTTTTGGAATTTTCCACATCACTGACACACGATATCCTTTTCGATTATATCACATTTATTTTTTTCATTTTTGTTTTGAGATTTTGAGTTATTTATTACTAAATGTGTGTAGTGTTTGTGTGCATGTATGTGTGTATTATTTGTGTAAATGTCTGTAGTGTTTGTGTGCCTGTATGTGTGTATTATTTGTGTAAATGTGTGTAGTGTTTGTGTGCATGTATGTGTGTAGTTTGTGTAAATGTGTGTAGTGTTTGTGTGCATGTATGTGTGTAGTTTGTGTAAATGTGTGTAGTGTTTGTGTGCATGTATGTGTGTAGTTTGTGTAAATGTCTGTAGTGTTTGTGTGCCTGTATGTGTGTATTATTTGTGTAAATGTGTGTAGTGTTTGTGTGCATGTATGTGTGTAGTTTGTGTAAATGTGTGTAGTGTTTGTGCAGTATGTGTGTATTGTTTGTGTAAAAGTGTATAGTGTTTGTGAATCTTTCAGTGGCATATTTATGTTTTGTGCTGCCCTAGGCACTCAAAATTCTGCTGACCCCCCCAAAGGTTTTAGGCCTTTTTCCACTTAATAATCTTTTGGGTCATTGTGTAAAATGTTTTTGTTTTGTTTGTTTTTTAATAAAAATTAAAAAGAAAATGGGCTAGCAAAACACTTGCATACAGGTGGGTTGAATTGCATGCATCTCATACCATTTTCTCCCTGAGAGAAGGGAGAGAAAAGAAGGGGAGGGGGAAAAAAGGGAGGGAAAAGAAAGCAGGAAGGGAGGGAGAGAGAGAGAATAGAAAAGTGGTGAGGGAAAGAAAGGAGTGAAAGAAGGGAGCAAGGGAGGGAGTTTAGAGAAAGAAGGGAGGGAGGGAAAGAAGGGAGGGAGGGAAAGAAGGGAGTGAGTCGAGGGAGGGAGTGAGTTGAGGGAGGAAGGGAGGGAGAAAGTGAAAGAAGAGAGAGAGGAAGGGAGGGAGGGAAAGAAGAATACATTTTGAAACAATCACTGCCCTTAACATGCAACAACATACAGTAATTACCATTATTCAAGTAATAAAACTTTTTAAGTGTCCATTTACTATTTACTCTGTGGGTTCATGAATGCAGAGAAAGCTAGCTATTAGTAGCTAACATACATTAGCACTGAGAGTTTATGATTAGACATCAACATCACAAGCTGATCTCAGCAGTGCATGCACAGGCGCATCCAGTCTGTTAGTTACTAAGACCTGCAATAAGCACTGCGCTCGCAGACCCACTACAGCTGACAAGAGGAGGCAGCATATCGGCACAAGGTCTTCTCCTCCAGCCTCACCTTGGAAGCATATCCCCACTCAAGTTTTTCACCAAGAACGCTTCCACTGCAAAAAATGCTGGCGGCTCTAAATGAAGCAACGGTTTAAAGGAGCACTGCCTGTGAAGAGCGACCTTAATCAGTGCATGTGCCTTGTCTTCTCTGTAAAAGCCTGCACTTTATCGCTCAATCTACTGTATGCTGGCTTTTAAAGAGAGGATAGGACAGATGTGATGCCCATCCCAAATCTGCTGCCCTATGCACCGGCCTTGTTGGCCTAGGCCATAATACGCCTCTGGAATTTTGTATTGTTTATGTATGTGTATAGTGTGTGTGTAGTGTTTGTGTGAATGTGTAGTGTTTGTAAGTGGTGTGTGTAGATTTTGTGCGTTTAATGTTTGTGTGTGTGACTTTTTGAGTTGTGTGTTTGAATTGTTTGTGTGAATGTGTGTATTTGTAGTGTTTTTGTATGTAGTGTGTGTGGCTTTTAATTGAATGTGTGTATAGTGTTTGTGTGTGTATTCTGAGTACGTGTGTGCAGAATATATGTGAATGTGTGTAGCGTTTGCATCTTTATGCAGTGTGTGTATAGTGTTTTGTGTGTATGCTGTGTATGTGTGTGCAGCATATATGTGAGTGTATGTAGTGTTTGCATCTGTATGCAGTGTGTGTGTGTGTGTGTGTGTAGTTTATTGTAGTTTTTGTATATCTAAGTAAACTTTGGGTCTGGATATTAGAAAACAGAACCTTGAGATGACTTTTCCATTAATAATTTATACACTAATATTTTAAGACATTAAAACTGGAAAATTAAAAAGATCAGACATTACTCGCATATAGTGCATTTTTAGCTACAAAATCTCACTTCTAAACTGTTATTAAAAAAAAAGAAAAGAAAAAGAAACCCAGTAAAGAAAAATATATAGAAGAGCACAAAATATAATTTTCTTTTGAATGGATTTTGTTAACAGCTCTAAAAAGATCCCATTTATTATGGGTCATCAAAACCAAGGATTATGTACATCCTACATATGATATACACATCACCTGATTAAGGGGCATGTACCTTGAAACGCATAGTGAATCTTATGTACAGTTTGGCCGGCCGTTTGTGTTTTAAGTGCAAGTATCATTCGGCTAGATTACGAGTTTTGCGTTATGAGGGTTGGGGTGCTAACTTGCAAGTTAATACCACCGCTCACTTCCCTACAGCGCTGGTATTACAGGTTTACAAAAACCTGGCATTATCAGGCAAAAAATGAGCGTAGAGCAAAATTGAGCTCCATACCGCACTCCAATACCAATGCTGCTGAAAGCTGCGGTGAGCTTGTTATACGTGCTCGTGCACGATTTCCCCATAGACATCAATGGGGAGAGCTGGCTAAAAAAAAGTCTAACACCTGCAAAAAGAAGCGTAAAGCTCCGTAATGGAGCCCCATTGATTCCTATGGGGAAACTAAATTTATGTTTACACCTAACACCCTAACATGAACCCCAAGTCTAAGTACCCGTAATCTTACACTAAGTACCCCTAGTCTGCTGCCCCCAACATCGCTGACACCTACATTATACTTATTAACCCCTAATCTGCCACTCCGGACATCGCCACCCCTATAATAAACATATTAATCCCTAAACCGCCACACTCCCGCATCAGAAACACTAGTTAAATATTATTAACCCCTAATCTGCCGCCCCCAACATTGTATCTAGTTTAGGTTTTATTTTTATTTCACAGGCAAGTTTGTATTTATTTTAACTAGGTAGAATACTTACTAAATAGTTATTAACTATTTACTAACTACCTAGCTAAAATAAATATAAATTTACCTGTAAAATAAAACCTAACCTGTCTTACACTAACACCTAACCTTATACTACAATTAAATAAATGACATAATTTAAATACAATTACCTAAATTACAAAAAAAAAAACCACTAAATTGCACAAAATAAAAAAAGAAATGATCAGATATTTAAACTAATTACACCTAATCTAATAGCCCCCCAAAATAAAAAAAACCCTAGCCTAAACTAAACTACCAATAGCCCTTAAAAGGGCCTTTTACGGGGCATTGCAAACAACCCCCCAACAGTAAAACCCACCACCCACACAACCAACCCCCCAAATAAAATCCTAACTAAAAAAACCTAAGCTCCCCATTGCCCTGAAAAAAGCATTTGGATTGGCAATTGGCTGATTGGAACAGCCAATAGAATGCAAGCTCAATAATATTGGCTGATTGGATCAGCCAATAGGATTGAAGCTCAATCCTATTGGCTGATTGCATCAACCAATAGGATTTTTTCACCTTTAATTCCGATTGGCTAATATAATTCTATCAGCCAATCGGAATTCAAGGGACGCCATCTTGGATGACGTCATTTAAAGGAACCTTCATTCTGCAAGGTGGTGGGTTTTACTGTTGGGGGGTTGTTTGTATTATTTTTTTTACAGGTAAAAGAGCTGATTTCTTTGGGGCAATGCCCCGCAAAAGGCCCTTTTAAGGGCTATTGCTAGTTTAGTTTAGGCTAGGGTTTTTTTATTTTGGGGGGGCTTTTTTATTTTGATAGGGCTATTAGATTAGGTGTAATTAGTTTAAATATCTGATCATTTCTTTTTTTATTTTGTGTATAAGGTTAGGTGTTAGTGTAAGACAGGTTAGGTTTTATTTTACAGGTTAGGTTTTATTTTACAGGTTATTTTACAGGTAAATTTGTATTTATTTTTACTAGGTAGTTAGTAAATAGTTGATAACTATTTAGTAACTATTCTACCTAGTTAAAATAAATAGAAACTTACCTGTAAAATAAAACTAAACCTAAGCTAGCTACAATGTAACTATTAGTGATATTGTAGCTAGCTTAGGGTTTATTTTATAGGTAAGTATTTAGTTTTAAATAGGAATAATTTTATTTTAATTATATTTAAGTTAGGGGGTGTTAGGGTTAGGGTTAGACTTAGGTTTAGGGGTTAATATATTTAGTATAGTGGCGGCGACGTTGGGGGCGGCAGATTAGGGGTTAATAAATGTAGGTAGGTGGCGGCGATGTTAGGGGTTGCAGATTAGGGGTTAATAATATTTAACTAGTGTTTGCGATGCGGGAGTGCAGCGGTTTAGGGGTTAATATGTTTATTATAGTGGCGGCGATGTCCGGAGCGGCAGATTATGGGTTAATAATTTTATTATAGTATTTGCGATGTGGGAGGGCCTCGGTTTTGGGGTTAATAGGTAGTTTATGGGTGTTAGTGTACTTTTTAGTACTTTAGTTATGAGTTTTATGTTACAACTTTGTAGCGTAAAACCCATAACTACTGACTTTCAGTTTACAGTATGGATCTTGGCGGTATAGGCTGTACCGCTCTCTTTTTGGCCTCCAAGGGCAAACTCGTAATACTGGCGCTATGGAAGTCCCATTGAAAAAGGACTTTTTGAAAGCTGCGGTAATTACGTTGCGTTACGGCCAAAAAAGTGTGCGGTGCCCCTAAACCTGCAAGACTCGTAATACCAGCGGTAGTGAAAAAGCAGCGTTATGAGCCTTAAAGGGACAGTCTACACCACAAATGTTATTGTTTTAAAAGATAGATAATCCCTTGTTTACCCATTCCCTAGCTTTGCATAACCAACACAGTTATATTTATATATTTTTTACCTCTGTGATTATCTTGTATCTAAGCCTCTGCAGACTGCCCCTTTATTTGTTCTTTTGACGGACTTGCAGTTTAGCCAATCAGTGATGGCTCCCAGGTAACTTCACGTGCACGAGCACAGTGTTATCTATATGAAAAACATGAACTAACACCCTCTAGTGGTGAAAAACCTGTTAAAATGCATTCTTAAGAGGCGGCCTTCAAGGTCTAAGAAATTAGCATATGAATCTCCTAAGTTAAGCTTTCAACTAAGAATACCAAGGGAACAAAGAAAAATTGGTGATAAAAGTAAATTAGAAAATTGTTTAAAATTACATGCTCTATCTGAATCATGAAAGTTTTTTTTGGACTAGACTGTCCCTTTAATGCTGCTTTTTCACCCATACCGCAAAACTCGTAATCTAGCCGATTGTTTTTAATATATTTAATTTTGTGTAAACAGTATTTATACAATCATTAAATCTCTATGTAAGAGTTTATGACTCTTAGCGTCTTTACATCTATATAAGGTATACTCTTTTTACCTTTTTCTAGTACATCCAACCTATACTATGGGGTCTATTTATGTAGGTGCGGACAGACATGATTGCTATAGCGAATCATGTCCGCTGCACATCGATAAATGCCGACAGCATTTATCATTGCACCAGCAGTTTTGGTGAACTGCCCGTGCAATGCCGCCCCCTGCAGATTTGCGGCCAATCGTCGTTGGGCTGATTGCTGTCCGCTACCTCAGAGGTAGTGGACGAGTTAAGGAGCAGCGGTCTTAGGACCTCTACTTCTTAACTTTCACTTCAGTCGGAACTAAAGTGGAGAGGGTCGGAAGAAGCATCCGCTGCTTCATAAATAGTCCCCTATACGTTGTGTTTGAATTCTATTTAATTAACTCCTCACAAAATTGTATAACAACAGACATCTTTTGTGTAGTTCTTTTGTTAAAGTGAATGTACATTTTGATACTAAAGTGCCCGGTTTTTAAAAATTTGATGAAAAACAGGGGCACTTTAATTCATCAAAATTTACATTTCACTCCTGTTGTGAAAAAAACTTACCTTTTAAACTTGACAGAAGCTCCAGCTTCCTCCGGTCGTCGCAAGCCATTTCTGATGTCAGAAATGATGGTTAGGTCATCCTCCAATCACGGCTTCCCCCTGGGGGGAATCAGTGTCTGATTCAACGCCGTGATTGGAGGAAGCCGGATTCCTCATTTTAGACCCAGGAAGAGGCTTGGCAAAGGGTGGAGGAAGCTGGAGCTGCTGTGAAGATTAAAAGGTAAGTTTTCTTTCTCAAAATATTGAAAATATATCACAAATGTTAACTCCTTAAAGTGAAATGTAAATTTTGATTAATTAAAGTGCCCCTGTTTTTAATAAAAAAAAATAAAAACTGGGCACTTTAGCATCAAAATTTACATTCACTTTAAGGAGTTAACATTTGTGACATATTTTCAATATTTTACTCAGGTCAACTAAATATTTTTTTTTATAAATACATGCCTAATTCATGGAAAAACTAAAGTGGGATTAAAAACTGGTCATTACATTCTTTTTTTCTGTTAAGGAGTGGTATATCTACTTATATGATAAACATTGTTTATAAAAACCTTTGCTGTACATTAGAAATGATCTTAACTTGCAGATTTTTACACTGCCCTCTCAATATCCCCACAGTGACTCTGATTTAGTGACATCATCATGTGTGAGTGATGACATCACACACAATGTGGAAGTGTTCACAGGCACTTTCTTACTGCTTGTGGTGTTGGGGACAGCTCTTATGGAACCCATAGCACATCCTACTTAGACTGACATGTAACTATTCATTAAAAAGAGAGGTTGAATGTCCCTATAAAATAATAGAGATCTCCGTAAAAATGGTTATTACCTACATCACTAGTAATCATTGAATTTTGGCCAGGGGGAAGGGGACTCCCAACGAAGCCCATTTATCCCCCCCCCCCACTTTATGACCTAGTGAGACAAGGAATCACTCATTTTTTGGAATGAGGTGACACCTTGTGCGCCTAGTAGGCACATGGTAACCATGGAAGAAAGTGACCACCTGTCCCATTTAACACCAGGGAGAGTTTCCTTCATGAGGTAGAGGGTACTACAGACCTGCAGATACCTATATTCCTTTCTTCCCCTCTTCTTTACTTTGATGAAAAAACTCTCATTTGAAAGAGGGAATCTGCCACTTTTTATTGAGGTGGTCACATGCCCTGCTAGTTTGCTGGTGATTACTTTGGTAATAGTAATATAGATCTAATAAGGTATCAAAGGGATATTTTTAATAAGGGAGTTGGGAACATTTTTGTGCTTTTTTCTCTCCTCATAAAACACAGAAGAGAATGGAATCCCTTCTGGAAAGAAGAAATCTGGTCTAATATATTTATTGCATGGCGAATGGGGCTCCAATAGAACCTCGGTCCCCTAAAGATAGCAAAAATTACACATGCAAAAATCTAATCCAAGTAGAGACTAAGGAGACACAACAATATTAATAAAAAAGTAACTAAACAGCAGAAATGATTAAAATGACAAAATAAAATATCAACATTGAAAATAAAAATATATGTTGGTTCTTGATTTTAGATCTCAATATGGAACACACAGAGGACACCTATAATGTTGAGCACCTAAGAGGGGATTTTAAATTTTCAGGCAATCTCCATGCCTATAAATGGCATTTACTGGTCACTACCTATGAAAGGAAACATAACTCTCAGAGACTATTACTTCTTTATTATTACAGGTAGAAATCCCCAAATCCTGGAATTCAAAAATGCAGAATTATTCCGAAATCCATACTTTTTTTAATTACATTTTCTCTTTAAATAAAACTATTAAAAATTACTATATTTCCCCTCCAGTAAATCAGAATCTTCTCTACCTGCATCTTTGAATTGTATTTTTGTGTTCTAAAATTCACATACTAGTGTACATATTTTTAAAACAACAACTATTACCTTTGTTGATTACAGTACTGAATTATCCTTCTGATGGTACTATGTGTCATGAGATGCAGGACATATGCAGGACACAGCAATGATGGTACAACTCTATTTTATTACAGAGCATAGCAATACACATCCAGACAGGTTGATTGTCTTAAACTAACTGCGACACAGACACCGGACCTAAGCCCCGCCCACCAGCTAGTGACATCACATCCTGCTATCATCACATCTTCCCCTTTTTCAAAGGCAAAGCATACATTCGCATATATTAAATAACAAGGTACACCAACAGGGTATACAACAACATTTTGTTTTAGAACATTATAAGAACAGATAGATTAGAAAACATGAACAAATAAATTACATCCTGACTTGGACATCGGGGTAGACTACCCTAGTCCACAGTGACCATGGGATTATTCTGCCCATACTTCCGGTCACTGTTCTAGCTAAAGTCAGTCCCTGTATCGGGCCGGAAGCCTCACCACTCTTCCGCTTGATGTAACTTTGCATGAACTGTCCTCTGATACAGAAGATGGTGAACAAGAGTCTGCTGGAGGCAAAGATATATCCCCGCTATGATCTTGCTGAGGGGAAGGCACCTCTCTTAGAACAGGAGATCCCACCGGCGGTGGTACTGAGGTATCCGGTTCCAGACTCTCAGGTACAGGCTGAAGATGTCTTCGGTTACGGCGTGTAACCGTCCCTCCCTCTGTAAGGACTGTGTAAGACCTTGGTTCTGGAGAGCGGCCCACTACCGTAGCAGGCGTCTTCCATTTCTTCTCATCATCCAGTTTAATTCTGACACTTTGGCCCGCTTTCAGTTCCTATAAAGGCCTGACAGAATGTCTCCTGTCGTAGAAGAAACGATAACCCTTTTTGGCCTCTTCATCCCTCCTAAGGACTTCGTCCCGAGGAACAGGGCCAGGCGGCTTGAAGACACCCACTGAGGGTAAAGTGGTGCGAATCTGGCGTCCTAGCATCAGCTGTGCCGGGCTAAACCCGGTGGCTTGAATGGGCGTCGCCCTGTATGACAAGAGGGCTAGGTACGGTTCAGATTGCTTTAGAATGAATTTTGTTGTTTGAACTGCCCTTTCAGCCATTCCGTTGGCCTGCGGATAATGTGGACTTGACGTGGAATGTACAAAATCATATTCCCTGCTGAAAGCACTGAACTCTGTAGAAGCGAACTGCATGCCATTATCACTCACCAGCTCCATTGGAATGCCCCAGCGGGCGAACAAGCTCTTCAGGCGAATGATAACGGCCTGACTTGTGATATCATTCAGGGGTGCTATTTCCAAATACCTGGAATAGTAGTCGATAACAACAAGAAACTTTTTCCCGTGCAGTTCGCACAAATCAGCAGCTATTTTCTGCCACGGCCCCGCAGGCAGCGGAGTAGACATTAAGGGCTCCCTTCTCTGAGTAGGCCGGCGTTCCCGGCAAAAGGCACATTTAGACACATGATTTGCAATGTCAGAGCTGATCCCAGGCCACCACACAGCTGTAGCTGCTCTTTCTCTGCACTTTGTGATGCCTAAGTGCCCATCGTGTATCCTGTTCAACATCTCCTTCCTCATGCTGACAGGAATTACAATACGGTCTTGGAACAGCACCAACCCCTCCAGCTCCGTGAGCTGCGACCTCTCTGGCTGGTAAGCATTTAAAGACATCCAGGCTGCCCGGCTCTCGGGCCAGCCATCTCTTATGTACCTTATAACTTCTTGCAGATCTGTGTCCAAATATGTCTCTTTCTTTATCTCTTCCAGTTTCCTTGAAGAAATGGACTTAGAGGCCAGAACCGAATCAACATACACTTTTACATCCGACTCTGTGGAGGATTCTTCAGCAGCAGCCAGCGGGAGCCTGGACAGTGTATCTGCCACAACCAGCTGCTTCCCCGGCACATGCACTGCCTGAACATTGAACCTGAGCAGTCTCATTAAAAGTCTCTGGCATCTCAAGGGTGTTTTGTCGATGTCATAAGAATTGATAAGAGGGACTAGCGGTTTGTGGTCAGTTTCCAGACTAAATTTCTCCAAACCCACTAGATAACGCTGAAAGCGTTCACAGGCCCAAACTGCAGCCAGGCACTCTTTCTCAATTTGAGCGTATTTTGACTCCGCAGCCGTCAGTGTGCGGGAACAGTAGGCGATGGGCTGTAGTTTGTTGTCGTTCAGTTGCAGGAGTGCAGCCCCCAACCCATAACTGCTTGCATCAGCACTAACCACAGTCTTTTTTGAAGGGTCGTAGAACCCCAGCACTGGGGCAGACCCCAGCAGGGACTTAGCATGCAGGAACGCTTTTTCTTGTGAGGGTCCCCAGACCCAGGCAACATCTTTCTTAAGCAACTCTGTGATAGGGTGCAAAACTGTAGATAAATCTGGAAGAAACTTGCCCACGTAATTTACAAGGCCCAATATCTGTCTCAGCTCATGTACATCCGAAGGGCTTTTCATCTGTTCGATAGCCCGAATTTTCTCGGGGTCCGGCTTGATGCCATCCCCGTTGATGATATGCCCAAAGTAGCATAATTCAGTTTTCCTAAAATGACATTTTTCTTTATTCAGCTTCAGCCCAGACTCTTTGATAGCCTGCAGCACACAACTCAAACGCTGATCATGCTCCTCCACTGTAGACCCATACACTAGAATGTCGTCCATGACGACTGCTGTGCCCACGTGGCCACTCAGGAGAGAACTCATTTCCCTCTGAAAGATCTCAGGAGCGGAGGATATCCCAAAGGGAAGTCTGCAGAAACAGAACCGACCTACCGGAGTGATAAAGGTAGTCAGTTTGCGGCACTTTGGATCCAGGGGGATCTGCCAAAAGCCGCTAGAAGCGTCTAATGTGGAAAAGAACTTCGCCCCAGCCAACTTCGGGGCTATATCTTCCAGTGTCGGCAGCACAAATCTTTCCCTCTTCACTGCCTCATTCAACCTTTTCAGGTCCACACAGATGCGCACCTTTCCGTTTTTCTTTGCAACTGGAACAATGGGGGCACACCAATCAGTTGCTTCAACAACCTCTTCAATAACCCCCATAGACTTCATGCGCATGAGCTCTTTCTCCACTTGAGGCATGAGCGGGAACGGAATTCTACGAGGAGTAGAAATACTGTACGGGACTGCGTCACTTTTAAGTGCTATACGGACAGGTTTGCAGCTCAGTAGGCCCAACTCGCCAAACATATCTTCAGAGATCTCATTCACTCTGGCCACGAGGCCCAAGTCACAGGCTGCTTTTCTGCTCAATAAACTGTTAACACACTGACCTCGGATCACATGCACCCACATGGTGAACTTTTTTTGTTTGTACTCACAGCTGGCAAGAAATTTCCCCACACAATCAATGCGGCCACCAGGACTATGAACATTTGTAGTAACCTTCGCCAGCTGGGGCTGTCTAGGCAGTTTTATAAATTCAGCAAAAGACATTACAGTGATATCTGCTCCTGTGTCAATCTTAAAATCAACTTTGGCTCCCATTACAGTAAAAGTAACTTTCCAATCTTCCTCTGAGCTTGTCCGTTCCACAACAGACCCCACAAAAGACACTTCCTGACCCTCCTGGTCACTGTCCACCTGCATCTCCTTAATGTATTCAGTTTTACACACCACTTCAAAATGGCCTATTCTGTTACATTTTCTGCATCTTTTATCTCTGGCCGGGCATATAGCACTCTGATCATGAGCCCGGTAGCACCGTGTGCATCGGCCATGTTGCGCCCATCCACTTCTAGGCCTTTCCAATACTTTTGATCTACCGCTCACACTGTGCCTTTCACTAGTAATTTTTCTAGACTGTTGCACTTCATCCACAATACTCTCAGACCTCAGATCAGCACTTTGCTTTTTCACCAGTTCACTCTGGCGGGCCATCCTAATAGCCCCTTCTAACGTTAAATCAGGCTCTAACTGCAGCTTCAGGGAGACTTCAGCATCTGCAATTCCAATAACTATTCTGTCTCTGATTTGCTCTTCTTTAGCAACACCAAACTCACAGAATTCAGCTAATTCATACAGGCTGCGCACAAATGACTCCACAGATTCTCCCACACGCTGATTACGTTTGTGAAAACAGGCTCTCTCATGAATCACATTTCTTTTGGGCACAAAGTGGGCACTGAGTTTATCCATAACTATATCAAAGTTAACTTCTTCCCCTTCTTGAAAAGTAAAAGCATTGAACACTGGCTCTACATCTTTCCCCATGGAGTATAAAAGAGAATTAACTTGTACTTCACCACTCTCCTTGTTCAGTTTGGATGCAATCCTGAAGCGCTGAAACCGCTGACGCCATGTGGGCCAAGCTGCAGGCTGAGAAAAGTCAAAAGGCTCAGGTGGGGTAAACTTTGACATCGTTATCATCAGAAACAGAAGCGTAGTCCAGAACTTCTGACACCATGTCATGAGATGCAGGACATATGCAGGACACAGCAATGATGGTACAACTCTATTTTATTACAGAGCATAGCAATACACATCCAGACAGGTTGATTGTCTTAAACTAACTGCGACACAGACACCGGACCTAAGCCCCGCCCACCAGCTAGTGACATCACATCCTGCTATCATCACACTATGTATACAAAAGTGTTAAACTGATATAAAATTGCCTTTATGTTGAATGCATAAGCAGTAAATGTTGACTCAATTATGTGTTCCTCACTGAGTTAATCTTGACTGCCACTTATATAAATTGTTTTAGTGGGCTTTATATATATATACACACATATATATATATATATATATATATATATATATATATATATATATATATATACTGTATATATATATATATATATATATAGGCATATACATATATATTTACAGGGAACACACAGTTTCCATAGACTGCAATGTAAAGGCGCTTTTCAGTGCCATGTTTTTTCTAACACCCCACTCCCATAACTTTACCCCCCAAATACTGTCTAGTGCAGTTGTTTTATTAAAAAATAAAAATGCTACAATACTACACTGTATTTTGGGGGGCATTTAGGGCACATTTATCTGATCCCTGGTTCATTTTATAAGCGCTAATAGCTAATGAGGTTAAGTGGAACACTAAATTATTGCGAGCTCGCAAATAAATGCCCATGCTCCACTTGTAATCTAGCCCTTAATTCTTTCTCTCTCCATAACTGCAAACAAGAAAACACAACATAATTATATACATTAGACATATGCAGTTAGATTCCAACAAATGCAAAATAATCACTAATTTTGCTGCATTCTTTCCACTTGGATGTGACAACAAATGTTATACCAAAGGCAAAACACTATTCGAGAGTAATCCAACAAAGCTCTTTCTGTTTATATATTCCTGCTTTAGTCTATAAGTATTAAAGCTTTACTTTTGTTCTTGACAATCCTCAATATTTAAAATAAACAACTCTTTTTTTGGTGCTGCTGCTGGCTTGTAGAAGTAGCACTAGTTATTACTTTAACTTTATTTAAATTTAAAGAGATATAAAACACAACATTTTTCTTTAATGATTCAGATAGAATACAATTTTAAACAACTTTCAAATTTATACCTATAATCAAAATTGCTTCATTCTATTTTTACCCTTTGTTGAAGGATCAGCAATACACTACTGGAGCTAGCTGATCATACCAGGTGAGGCAATGACTAAAGGCATATAGGTGCAGCCACCAATAAGCTGTTAAATCCCAGTAGTGGATTGCTGCTCCACAGCCTACCTAAGTGTTCTTTTCAACAAAGGAGACAAATAGAATGAAGCAAATTAGATAATAGAAGGAAATTGGAAAGATGTTTAAAACTGCATGTGCTATATTTATCATGAAAGTTTAATCTTGACTTTACTGCCCCTTTAATCTGCTATCCAGCTACTCCTGTGCTACCTTAATGCTGTTCCCCATTGAAAATTGTTGATAATATACATATATTTAACACTATTATAATATTGTTTTCTAACCCAAAACTTATTTAAATAAAAAGAAAATGAATTGATGACATAGATGTCTATGTGCTCTTAAGACAGTTTTCCAACCATATTACCCCAGTTTTAGCATTGTGGTTACAATGATAAATTACCCAACAAGCTTGCTGAAATGCAGCCAATGTAGCTCATGTAACAAATTTAGTTCAAACAGGATACTGACAGCCCCTTTAAAGCGTATGGAAAATCTGAAACCTTTATGTATCCAAGTGGCATAAAAGGTGATATATTGAAGTTGGCCCCTTGGCTGTTTTAGTTTGTTTAAGAGCACATTTACACATTGACAATTCATTTATGGGGCTGCACTAGATGGTTTGGGTATTGGATAAAGTCTTTAAGGAATCTGCTGAAAAACGTCTTTCATCTCCATATAAACAAGTCAATATCTCGTCTTGTGCTGGTTCAGACACATGGCTTTTTAGAGAACTATTATGACAAATGTTTCAACAGATATTCCATGAACTAAACATTACATTTTTACATTTTACATTTTGTTGAAAAAATTGTTGACACTGCTTTGAATTAATGGTTACATTTTTTTTACTCATAAATACAACCGCGGTACTTGAGTATCCCCAACAGGCCAGGTTTTCATTATAGCTGAACCAGTGCACAGGTGAAGTAATCAGTTGATCAGTAACCATGATTACTAACCTGCTCTCACCCATAAGGTGATTATTTCACCTGTGCACTGGTTCAGCTATAATGAAAACCTGGCCTGTTGGAGGTTCTTGAATACCGTGGTTGAGAAACAATGGTCTAGTGCTTGCTAAATTTCAATTAAGGCTGGTGCATTAAATTCCTCACACAATAGACATCTGTTGGGGGAGGGGGGGTACAGCAAAATTAATTTCAGATAAAAATAAAACACAAAAAAATCCGCTTGGATTTCTTCATTTACTTTTTTTGCTATACTATGAAACTTAATGAAACTTAAAGGGATATGAAACCTATTTTTTCTTTCTTTCATGATTTAGATAGAGCATGCGATTTTAAGCAGCTTTCTAATTTACTCCTATTATAATTTTTTCTTCATTCTCTTGGTATCTTTTTTGAAAAGCAGGAATGTAAGCTTAGGAGCCAGTCCATTTTTGGTTCACCCCCTGGGTGGCGCTTGCTGATTGGTGGCTAAATGCTGATTGGGGACTAAATTGGTGGCTATAATCCTTTAGTTCAGGTCTCAAAAGCCTTTAAATTTGACAGCGATATTTTTGATTGTGGTTGACACTTAAAGGGATATGAAAGCCACAAATGTTCTTTCATGATTCAGATAGAGCATATCATTTTAAACAACTTTCGATTTTTCTTCTATTATCACATTTTCTTCATTCTCTTTGTATCTTTGTTGAAAAGCAGGGACATATGCAAAAGAACCAGTTTTGTTTCATCACTCCACAGAACAGAATCCCCAAACTTCTGTGGCTTATTTATGTGATTTTGAGCATATTGGAGTCGGCTTTATTTTGGGTCAGTAGTAGTGTAGGTCTTGGAGTTCTGGCATGGAAACCTCCTGCGTTTAGTATGCGCCTTACTGTGCAAACGGAAATCTGAGTACCTGTTGCCACCTAGGGGCTGATTTATGAAAGTGCAAGGGACATGATACGCTGTCTGCATTTAGAAATGCTTGTGCAATGCTGCCCCCTGCAGGGGTGTCAATCAACCCGATCGTATGCGATCGTGCGGATTGCTGTCCGCTGCCTCATAGCAGACCGCTGCTTCTTAACTCCTGTTTCTGGTGAGCCTGAAGGCTCGCGCAAAAACAGGTGTATACAGCCCCATTCGGGCCATGATAAATTGGCCCCCAAGTCTTGTTGCAGGTCTTTTGCAGTCATTCGAGGGTTTTTCTCAACCTGCCGTCTCAGAAATCTGGTTGCAGCCATTGATAGCTTTTTTTTTCTGCCCCGTCCAGGTAGTGTAACTACTGTTCCTTTAACTTTGAACTTGTGTCTCTAGGAACATTCAGTGCCTTGGCTATCTTTTTGTATCCTGTTCCTTGTTTATGAAGGGCGAAGATCTCTTCTCTTAACTGTTTGGACCACCTGGTGCAACTAATGAAGCCCTTAATTAGTTGCATTAGGTGTGCTTGAGACAACGCCTGGTTTGCATATTTGTGCTGTTGTGAGCGATTCTATTCAGTGGGTTGAATCATTTTTAGACTATGTGGTGTGTGTATTTACATTGTGTATTTGTGTCACTGGTGTGTGTGTGTATTTGTGTCACTGGTGTGTGTGTGCATTTGTGTCACTGGTGTGTGTATTTGTGTCACTGGTGTGTGTGTGCATTTGTGTAACTGGTGTGTGTGTGTATTTGTGTCAGTGGTGTGTGTGTGCATTTGTGTCACTGGTGTGTGTATTTGTGTCACTGGTGTGTGTGTGCATTTATGTCACTGGTGTGTGTGTGTATTTGTGTCACTGGTGTGTGTGTGTATTTGTGTCACTGGTGTGTGTGTGCATTTGTGTCACTGGTGTGTGTATTTGTGTCACTGGTGTGTGTGTGCATTTGTGTCACTGGTGTGTGTGTGTATTTGTGTCACTGGTGTGTGTGTGTATTTGTGTCACTGGTGTGTGTGTGCATTTGTGTCACTGGTGTGTGTATTTGTGTCACTGGTGTGTGTGTGCATTTGTGTCACTGGTGTGTGTGTGTATTTGTGTCACTGGTGTGTGTGTGTATTTGTGTAACTGGTGTGTGTGTGCATTTGTGTCACTGGTGTGTGTATTTGTGTCACTGGTGTGTGTGTGCATTTGTGTCACTGGTGTGTGTGTGTATTTGTGTCACTGGTGTGTGTGTGCATTTGTGTCACTGGTGTGTGTATTTGTGTCACTGGTGTGTGTGTGCATTTGTGTCACTGGTGTGTGTGTGTATTTGTGTCACTGGTGTGTGTGTGCATTTGTGTCACTGGTGTGTGTATTTGTGTCACTGGTGTGTGTGTGCATTTGTGTCACTGGTGTGTGTGTGTATTTGGGCTATGTATCTGTATGTTGCACTGGTGTGCCTGTATGTAGTGTGTGTATTTACATTGTATATTTGTGTCACTGGTGTACATGTATGTGGTGTGTGTATGTACATTGTGTATGTGTGTCACTGGTGTGCCTGTATGTGGTGTGCGTATGTACAGTATATTGTGTATTTGTGTCACTGGTGTGTGTGTATGTGCGTTATGAATCTGTATGTTACACTGGTGTGTGTGTATGTGGTATGTGTATGTATATTGTGTATTTGTGTCACTGGTGTGTGTGTGTGTGCGTTATGTATCTGTATGTTGCACTGGTGTGCCTGTATGTGGTGTGTGTATGTATATTGTGTATTTGTGTCACTGGTGTGTGTGTATTTGTGTTATGTATCTGTATGTTGCACTGGTGTGCGTGTATGTGGTGTGTGTATGTATATTGTGTATTTGTGTCACTGGTGTGTGTGTATTTGTGTTATGTATCTGTATGTTGCACTGGTGTGTGTATATTTGGGTTATGTATCTGTATGTTGCACTGGTGTGTGTATATGTGTTGTGTGTATGTATGTTGTGTATTTGTGTCTCTGGTATGTGTGTATTTGGGTTATGTAACTGTATGTTGCATTGGTGTGTGTGTATTTGGGTTATGTATCTGTATGTTGCACTGGTGTGTGTGTATTTGGGTTATGTAACTGTATGTTGCACTGGTGTGTGTGTATTTGGGTTATGTATCTGTATGTCGCACTGGTGTGTGTATATGTGTTGTGTGTATGTATGTTGTGTATTTGTGTCTCTGGTGTGTGTGTGTATTTGGGTTATGTAACTGTATGTTGCACTGATGTGTGTGTATTTGGGTTATGTATCTGTATGTTGCACTGGTGTGTGTGTATTTGGGTTATGTATCTGTATGTTGCACTGGTGTGTGTGTATTTGGGTTATGTATCTGTATGTCGCACTGGTGTGTGTATATGTGTTGTGTGTATGTATGTTGTGTATTTGTGTCTCTGGTGTGTGTGTGTATTTGGGTTATGTAACTGTATGTTGCACTGATGTGTGTGTATTTGGGTTATGTATCTGTATGTTGCACTGGTGTGTGTGTATTTGGGTTATGTATCTGTATGTTGCACTGGTGTGTGTGTATGTGGTGTGTGTATGTGGTGTGTGTATGTATATTGTGTATTTGTGTCTCTGGTGTGTGTGTATGTGGTGTGTGCATGTACATTGTCTAATTGCGTCTCTGGTGTGTGTGTATTAGGGTTATGTATCTGTATGTGGCACTGGTGTGTGTATGTGCTGTGTGCATGTACATTGTCTAATTGTGTCTCTGGTGTGTGTGTATTTGGGTTATGTATCTGTATGTGGCACTGGTGTGTGTGTATGTGGTGTGTGCATATACATTGTCTAATTGTGTCTCTGGTGTGTGTGTATTTGGGTTATGTATCTGTATGTGGCACTGGTGTGTGTGTATGTGGTGTGTGCATATACATTGTCTAATTGTGTCTCTGGTGTGTGTGTATTTGGGTTATGTATCTGTATGTGGCACTGGTGTGCGTGTGTGACTGTAGTTTGTAGGCAATATCATTTGTATATTACATTCTTTTCACATGGCACGTGCATGCACAACACCCTTCCCTTTCTCTATAAATAAGCAATACAGCCTATAGTTATGCTGAAGCTTTCTTAATTTAGCTATAACCTTAAAACTCCCTTTCAGTTAAGTAATGAAATATACTTTCCACCTCTGCTCTGCCAGTACAGAATACTATATTTATGAGTAGCATTACTCCATTGCATAAAGTACAGGGCTCGCGGTTGTTTCCATTAGTGAATTTCAGGCTTATATTTTGTATTAAATTTTGTTTACTGTCTCTTTCGCAACTCCCAGCTGTGATGAGGGGCGGGCACAAAGCGTTATGACTTTCACAATGTTTGAGTTGGTGTTTTGCAGCACGGTTTACACAGGATATTAAAGGAACAGTACAGTCAAAATAAAACGAATGGATTGGATAGACCATGACATTTTAAACAATTTTCCAATTTACTTGTGTTATCAATTTTTCGGAGTTCTTTTGGTATCCTTTGATGAAAAGTAAGCCTTGGTGAGCTCAGGAGCGTGAACATCATCTGGCAGCAGTGTTTGTAACAATGTTTATATTAATGTTTTACATAGTTGCAAATACTGCTGCCATAGAGTGCTAAAGAAACATGCACACTCCTGAGCTCCTGTCAGCCTGCCTAGGTTTACTTTCAACAAAGAATACCAAAAGAACAAAGCTAATGTGATAATAGAAGTAAATTGGAAAGTGTTGTGTCTGAATCATGAATGTTTAATTTTGACTTTACCGTCCATTTAATTTCAGAGAGTTGCACTGCAGTGTAAATTAGCATTCAAGAAATGGGAGGTGTCTTGGATTGTGGATAAGCAAATGTCAGAATTTTGACATTTAAAGGAACATTAAAGGGACAGTATACACCACTCATGTTCATATACCTGCATGTAATAGACACTACTATAAAGAATAAGATGCACAGATCCTGATATAAAAATCCAGTATATACAGTATAAAAACTTACTTATAAGCTCTCAGTTTAGCTCTGTTGGAAAAGTAGGTGGAAAGCCCACTGCAAGTGGAAAATAAGACACTCCCCCCCCCCCCTTCTTTTGCATATGAAAAGATCCTTTACATAAACAGGAGTAAGCTGGAGAAGGTGCTCCAGAGCAGTACTTTACCCTTGCAGGGGTTAAATACATAGTTTTACTGGTTGATACAATGACATGCTGTATTAGGGCATGTAATGCTTTCACTATAATAGCCCTTTAACCCCTTAAGTGCAAATGATGAGATGTGGTCATCATCTACACAATGTATTTAGCGCTGATGACAACCACATGTAGTCATCCTGGGGAGGGGGTAGTTTTGAAGCTCATCACGCCACCCGTTCTACTTACTCAACGTCCCTGGTGGTTATGGGCTAAAGCATCGCCCAGGGATTCCAGGGATGCTGGTGAAGTCATCAAGCCCCAGAAATGCCAGGCAGGGCCACAGGGTTTAAGGGAGCAGGATGGGGGGGGGGGGGGGCTATTCAAACTCTTCAATCTCAGCTACCTTAAGTCCTAGAAACCACCAAGATCCAACATTTGAAAGCTAATCACCTGTTCTTTCAAGCACTATGAGGCTAAGTTATAAATTTAAAATAATAATAATAAATAAATAAAAATACACCAGTTTGAATGCACTTGTGAGCAGAATCTAAAAATTGCATAACAGTTCAGGACAGGGGGGAAGTGGCTCAGAAATTAAAGCTTTAAAGGGACACTTAACTCATTTTTTCCCTTTTATGATTCAGATAGAGCAGGCAATTTAAAGCAACTTTCTAATTTTCTCCTACTATCAATTTTTCTTTGTTTTTCTTATTTAATGGTGGGTGGATTTAGCCACCAATCAGCAAGCACAACCCAGGTTGTGAACCACAAATGGGCTGGCTTCTAAACTTACATTCTTGCTTTTCAAATAAAGATAGAAAGAGAATGTAGAAAAATGGAAAAAAAGGAGTAAATTAGAAAGTTGCTTAAAATTGCATGCTCCATCTGAATCATGAAAGAAAAAAATGTGGTTTCGGTGTCCCTTTAATAATGGTTAATTTCTGATGCATACATAAAAATAATGTTAAAGGGACAGTTAACATTTCGAGATTGTATTTTTTACTATTCCTTTTACAATGGTTTTACTACAAATAATTAGACTATTTATTTTGCCCCTTTTCCTGTAATTTAATTTTAAAAATGTAAAGTGTTCCAGTTATGAGAACTGGAAGTCAACATAGCAGGCTTCACAATTTCAACTCCACCATATATATGTCCCTAACTGGCCTCAGCAGAAACGGTAAAGCAATGGATATTTTTGCTAACAAAATGACAGTCCCTAAATGTGACTACTTCAGTAACAAGACACATGAAGAGGTGGGGAGCATCGGACTTACATAAAACCTAACTTGTATTCTTTAACATTTCTAGTGATAACATCCATAAAAACATTTGTGTAGAAGGGGTACTATGCATATGTAGTGGAAAACAATTGGATCGGCTGACGTGTTTCTGGATTAAAAACCTTTATAAATAAAACCCAGCATGTTAATATATTGCAATACAAAGATATTTACTGTCCTCTTTATTATCCATTTAATGGGTACATTGCTTTTATAGTTTAGGCTACAATCAACTGTGTTTGTATCATAGCTGTATGCACATACATACTGTACATTGGGCTAGATTACGAGTGGAGAGCAAAATTTTGATTTTGCGAGCATGATATTTGCGCTCCACTCAGTAATACCTGCGCATGTAATTATGTGGTGGTATTATAAGTTAAGCACAATGCGAACGCGACCTTGCATTCACATTGCCTGGAAGCTTTGCGATCACGAGAGAGCACTTCCATAGACTCCAATGGGAGCCTCGCTCTATTGCCGTCAGACATGGCAAAGAACCTAGCACAGTGCAGGGGGTAAGTCGCCCAGCGTTGGGCAGCAAATAAAAATATATATGTATATGAATATATATATATGTGTGTTTATATACACATACTAACACATAAATATGTATGTTGTATATAATATAATATAATATAATATAATATATATATATATATATATATATATATATATATATATATATATATATATATATATATAGTGATAACACAGTACCCATAAAATTCAATGTAAAGGCACTTTTCAGTGCATTTTTTTTCTAACACCCCACATCCCCTCGCATTAACCCCTTATAACTGCTTTGTGAAGTTATTTAACAAAATAAAAAAGAAGCTCATATTTTTAAATTTAAAGGACCAGTCAACACATTAGATTTGCATAATCAACAAATGCAAGATAACAAGACAATGCAATAGCACTTAGTCTGAACTTCAAATGAGTAGCAGCTTTTTTATAACAAATTTCAAAGTTATGTATATTTCCACTCCCCTTGTACCATGTGATAGCAATCAGCCAATCACAAATGCATATACGTATAGTCTGTGAATTATTGCACATGCTCAGTAGGATCTGGTGACTCAAAAATTGTAAATATAAAAAACTGTGCACATTTTTTTTAATGGAAGTAAATTGGAAAGTTGTTTAAAATTACATGCTGTATCTGAATCATGAAAATGTAATTTAACCTGAGTGTCCCTTTAATAACTGTCTACTTTTTTTTTATTTATTTTTTTTTATTGAGGTTTTGAAAAATGTTACAACCAAGGGTCATCTTTAGACAACAATAACATGATAACAAGATAACAATAAGACATACATTATTGAGTCATTAACATAATCTAATAGCCGAGAGATAACAGCTCTGGACACAGAGTCAGAGCCTTTCTGGGGAGACGCATGTACTATAACCATAAAGTATATAGCTATGTCCAAATTCCGACTGCCTACGTGGAAATCAAGGGAAACTACAATATGAAGATGGAAGTGATATTCCAAAACATGGTTAGCTTGCATGTCTATAATAAAACAGATGATAGATTTGTAATGAAACCTCTATTTTAAATTATATAGATAGGAAAAATGAAAAATGATCCCCTCCTGGCCGGAAAGAGTTTACATACAGTTATCTGTTCAGATAAGATTGGGGTAAGAGGGGAATTAGCTTTTTTTTTTTTTTTATTATCTTGGTCACTCATAAAACACAATATACAAGGTAGGGAGAAAGGAGTGCAGCGGGCAAGAGCCGCTCTAATTGGAGTAAGGGGGGGGGTGGAGGGGCAGAGCTATTTAGAATGTCAAAGTAGTAGAGTGGGGAGCATAGAAGCAGGGCCCGCTACATGGCTAGGAAAAGTGGGTCCCATAATGAGTATTATAAGAAAAACAAATCACAAACATAATAATAACAGTGATATAACATACAATGAGCTTAGTTACATTGAGAAAATACGTTGAAAATGCTAGTTGGAAGGACTGGGTTCCAGGTCATTACAGGTTTAAGCTAAACAGTATGGGGGGGGGTATTATGAAGCTAATATAGACTAAATAATATGAGCCCAGGTCTAAGCCTGGGTGTGGTAATAGGGATTGGAGTGGGAGGGCAGAGCCAACAAAAACAGAATAACTATTTCTTAATATGAACATAATCTTGTTTGATAAAACCTCTGCGCTCAAATAAAGGGAGCATAGAAACATAGTCGCACATTCCAAGATGAAAAGCAATATTAGATTATTTTTAAATCAGCATAAAAAGCCTAGTGACTTTTAGCTAGCTATGTAGATTGTTATACTGGAGAAAGTGGTATTTGTCACAAACATTAAATGGTAGAGACAAAATGTTTAGTAATTAACATAGTCGATAAGCTACTGTACAAATAGGCGCAACCAAGATATGAAAACATAAAGGGTCACTCATTTTACTAGCTTATGGCATTAATGTTAAGACCACTATGGGTAAGAAATGTAATCAGTATCTCCCCTCGGGGACGATTGTCTCCACTGGACACAGACGGAAAAGGGATAGTGGGTATGACCCACCCTGAAACACAGAGTGGGAAAGGGTGAGGGGAGATACCTTCTCTGTCTTTACAATTTTTGTGGGGTGTTTAGTCATATAGAGCATGAAAATAGGGTCAGATCAAATAAAATAAAGGGCATATTAAAAAATCTCTGAGAGAATATAGTGAAGATTTACCAGAAGTGCTAGCCTAACACATGCTTAAGTGTTGGGGATCAATCATATACCTGATGTGCAGAATTGGATCTAGTGAGTGTGGATCTATAAAAGAAACACTATGGGCAGATTTTGTGACAAGAACGTAACAGATGTTGTAGTCAACATATCTTATAAGACTACTGTTTACACAATGCTAGATAGCCCTCGATTATATATGGGGGTGGTTTGAAATGGGGTCCATAAGGTAGGGCCTATGGCCTCTAATAATATTCTATTATAACTATGAATCAGATATATGCATCAGTTATAAGATATAAGCAAGTGTATGCAACAACTCCAACATTAATAATGGTTATGCTAATATAGGAATAACAATAAAATGGGAAAGTTATCTAACCCTTCCTTATAATAACATCATCATAGTCTGCCCATGATTTGAATTATCAGAGTTGCCCTATCAGTTTAGGATCGGTAAGCCAAGGGACAGCTAAACATCAGTCTGGAACGCCTTCATCAGGATAAGTCCCCTTATTTAGAGCTAAATTACAGAGCTAACTCACATGGCGAGACAGAAGAATTAGCTTAGGTATATTACACTGTGTAGGTATGAGCATAAAGCTAGCGACTGTTCCTTTAAATAATCTTAAGCATCTCCAGATAATCTTTTATATATGCATCCCATCTATTATATTGAAGTAGTTACTAGGACTTAGAAAGGTGGCCCTCCTTATACCTATATTTTACCTTATGACGTATCAAATGACTAAATAGAACATGCTGCAATATAAGATAAAGAGTTTATAAAAATTGTAAGATCCTGTAGAGCTGCAGTAGAAGCCTAACTGATTTTGTGTGAAGGGCAAAACACAATCTAACTACAGTAGCGCCAGGTAGTATGCAATAAGATAAACTAAGCACTAAGAGCATTAATGTCAAATTTTGTCAGGTAATAAATAGGTAATTAAAATTAAACAAGGGTAACTTGGTAATAATGAAATGTGAGGGGGCTGTCTATTTCAAACCATTAACAGGAGGATTAACAAGGAATGTTCATTTCCAGCGTTTAAGACCTGAGTAAAACATTTAGTGTGGATATACATAGTGTTCTAGTTGTGTGGTGTCATAGCATAGATTGTGGCATACATATAGGGGTCTCAGCACATAAACTCTCAGATTCAGTTTGTGCTGTTATCAGTATCGCTGTTCTTTAACCGATGCCCATAGCAGGTGTACCTCCCACTCCTGACAGCGGCACTGTAATGAGCAACACATATAGCCAGCTATTCAGGTCCCGCACTTCGCTTCTATGGGACAGGCTTGAGGGGTTGTGGGAGTCGATCCATCCATGAAGTGGAAAGCTTAGATCGTCTATGTGGATCGACTGGTGTGGTGCCGCTCTCTTAGGACCAACTGTATATGCGCTCAACTCTGTTTCTTTAAATATTTCCGGAATGGTATATTCATGATTCGGCATTCTCATGCTGATCTGCGACCTCCTCAGTCCCTGCTGCTGTGTGGAGGCTATCGGCCAAAATAGGTGAGAGGGATCCTGCAGACCGGCTTCCCTGTCATAAACCAGGAAACGGGGTACAAAGTCCACAGTGGGGCTGGAAGCCGGTAGTGGGGCCGAAGCTCTCTGTCTTGCGGGTATTAGGGTAATCTTTTCTTTACGCCGTTCTCGTGTTCCCAAGATAGGAGTCTCAATCACCTGGTCATCTCCGTTAGGCAGATCTAGGATGGGAGGTATCGGGGGAGAAGCAGGCAAGGGGTTAGTCTGCTGGTTCTCCTCTGTTTCTTGTGCGATAGCGTCGTTGATGGGTCTTATGGTCGCATCCCGCAAGGACTGAGCCAGTTCCACAAACTGCTCAGACATTTTCTTTTCCAGCTGTGCGAACAGGACTCCGATGGTATCATAGCATAACTGTGAATCCATGTCAGGAATATCACCGTGATCAGCAGAGATGGTAAATTTGCAGCTTGCAGCACAGAGACCACTCTTGGGTTGCCCTAATGTCAAGTGGTGATAAGTATTGCTCCCTCAAGTCTCAGCAATCCAGTTTGCCCCAGAGCGGTCAATCAAAACACTATACGCTGAATGTTTTCATAAAGTAGTTGCCCAACAGTGACAGTAGAAGGAAGTACTCTTATAGCATAGTTAGTCTTTCTCTCAGGCAATGTCGCAGTGAGGGTCCGTATCCGTGTGTTAGGCCACAATCACAGCTGCATGCTTTTGAGGCAAGGCTAGTAACTCCGCCACCAAAAAAAAAAAAAAGGAAAAATCTACTCCCATGTTCTTGCAAGGTTCCTGGTGAAATATAGGAGCATTTGCATACAATTATCTAGAAGATAGTGCTTAGGACTCCATTGAGAAAAGAGAAATTTTACGGAGCTCCTTCAGTTTGCATCCACTCAGCATGGTGGTTGGCTCCGCCCCCATAACTGTCTACTTTATTTGGGGTGCAATTGGGGGACATTTTTTTAATAAACCAGAGGTCTGACCTCTGGTTAATTGTGCATAGCGCAACGTGCTACCACAAGCTTGCAGTAGAATTAACTAACAAGTGGCTGGTTATTTAATGTGTGCCCGTAAATGGGCAAACCCCCTTTACGGGCGCACATTTAATCTAGCCCCTTGTATTTTAACTGTACAATGTGTTTAATGTATGCTTTAATGCACAGCTTAAAATGAAATATTTTTGTTAAAAGTATTCAAAAAATTATTTAACATTTTGTCTATCTTAATAACTGGTACTAGTAATTAGCCCCATATTTGTTACTAAACCATTTTTTCATGGCTGCTAAAGCTATTCTATAAACATAGATTGTGAAATGTCCTGGCTTTCACATAAAGGCAATTCCTGATGTCTGCCTATTATTATAGGGTTTTCTATAATTATCTGATAAGCACTCATAACTACGCTTTGCTCCAAATCTGGCTATTTGGGATCTTTGTGAGCTGAAAAGTCTTAATGTTTAATTGTGTTAAACTATATACTATAAAAGCCTCATTATTCATTACTACAGTTAAACAAATCAAATTACTTACAGCTTGTTATCAATCAGAAAACCTGTGCAAAAACATCACATGTATGTTGTATGATTTTTTTATTTTTCTAAACATATTCCAAACCATCAGGACAGACAGTATTTGAATACGGGAAACTATCCGGTCAAACATGGATTAAAGGGACATGAAACAATGTGATTCAGAAAGAACATACCATACCAATTTACTTCTATTATCAAATTTGCAATTCAGTGCTCTTGCAAATGGATAACATTCTTGCAAAACTGCTGCCATATAGTGCTCAAAAAATAGCCCGGCTCCTAAGGATACGTCCATGCTTTTCAACAAAAGATACAAAAGAACAAAGATAATTTTATAATAGAAGTAAATTAGAAAGTTATTTCAAATCCCATGCTCTATCTGAATCATGAAAGAGAATTTGTTTGGTTTTATATCCCTTTAAATAAAAAGAAACATTTAACAGGCTTTAAAGGGATTTTTACAGGTTTAATAGAAGCAAAAGATAGCCAACCCCAAGCAAAAAGTAAAACAGGAGAATTACAGTTTAAATATGTACTTTTTTAATGAAAATATGGGACAGGAAGCATCATGTAATTATAAGACATGTGTGTGGTAATGTAATAAATGCACCAACCAAGTATAAATACATTCTGAATCTATTAACACCTTGTTTGCTGCTATTTTGTTTCCTAAAGCTTAAAGCTTCCCACTGCCATTTAAATGTCATTAAATATATGAATATGGAGAGTGTTTTCCCACGAATCTGATACATTTCATGCTTCTTCAAGAGCATAATCATATACAGTGGAAACTGTCCAAGATGGACTCTGTATAACACGGAAACCTGTCCATGTCGGAAATATTCCACAGTCCTGAACGCTTAGTGTTATACTTACATTGTTTAATTACCTAGATAAGCCAGAACCTGTCCAATGCGGAAACGGAACGCAGTCCCAGTGTTAAGTGCGTATACATTATGTTCAGCTACCTGGATAAGCCGTAAAATGTAAAGCAGAAGGGATGTCGCAGTGCTGTAACGGAAGTGGTGTGCGAACGCTGAAATGACGGAACAGACGCTGAAACAGAAGGGGAGTGGGAATGGACGCTGAAAACGCAAGGGGTGTGGAAATGGAGGCTGAAACGAAAGTGGTGTGGGAATGGATGCTGAAACGGAAGGGGTGTGGGAATGGACGCTGAAAACGCAAGGGGTGTGGAAATGGAGGCTGAAACGAAAGTGGTGTGGGAATGGATGCTGAAACGGAAGGGGTGTGGGAATGGACGCTGAAATGGAAGGGGTGTGGCAACGGACGCTGAAACGGAAGAGTGGTGGGACACAGAATGGCTCCTAGAAAGTGCAATACTTTTACTCTCGCTGCAAAAGTCAAAGTGATTGAGGCCTACACAAAAGATAAGTTGTTTGTAAAACAATGCGTTGAGAAATGTAAGTGCCCCAAAACGCAAATTTATGAAGCTTTCAAAAATAATGAGAAAATCATGAAAGAATGACTAGCTGGCAATGGCGAAGTGAAGAGGAAAGTGAAGACAGTAATTTATGCAACAATTAATCTTTTAATACTGTACTGTGTTTGTATACAACTGATGTTTTCTCACCTATTTTTTGTGTTAGAAAAAAAAGTAAATCCAGATAAAAAATAAATAAAACACTGGGTGTAATGATTAAGCAGAAAAACTGTTCTGTCTTTGTAACTTGCATGTGAGAAAAACAAGAAATTGATTCTGATTAGGGATGCACTGATACTGGTACTGTATGGTATGGTGCTGATCCTGAGCATTTGCACCTAAATGGTCCGATACCAGAACTGCCGGTCAGAGGGAGACCTGTAGTGCCGCAAGGAAACATGAAAATGGCTTCCCTGCCAATCAGGTCATTACCTGCCACCCGACGTCCTGATTGGTCAGGAATCCAGTCCCATTCTCCCTTGCGGCAGTGCAGGTCAGACTGGCTTCATGACCAATACAGCAACATTAGTCTGCCGTTTTGGATTTTGCTCATGTCAAAAGATGCTCCATGTCATGATTCCACCTTAAATCCCTTTGTCCACCTTTACTATTCACCTATAAAAGGATATCAGACACACCTGTTTAATGCTTGATTATTGAAGTTGTGTTTCTGAAGAACTTCCTGTTCCTCCGTTTCTACTTTTTCAAGCCTTTAACTAATTTTTGAGAATCATCTACGTTGGATCAAGTTTTCACTTTCAAAGTGTATCTCAAGTGATTATATCTTCCAAAACTTACTTCTCCAAGGTATTTAGCCCTTGCCGTAATTTACAGCCTGAATCTGTGACGTCATCTCACACGCTGTATCACAGGAGCCGTACAGCACTCACATCTTGCAGCCTTCTCCTCTCTGACCTGTTCAGTGAACGCTGCATAATCATTAACGCTGCTTCCCAGCTGTTTCTTCGATACATTTCAGTCTCCGATCAGGTACAAACTTCCTCAGCTCATAAACTGTTTTTTTCCTCAAGTAAGATCATCTTGTAACTTACAAAGTATATTTTGTTAATTCAAGTTTACATCTCATATATAGCGGATACTTATTTTTCTATCTTTTTTCTCACCATTTTGTCTCCTATTTTTCTCTTGTGCGCACAGAGTGTATTATTTTTTGTCATTAATACAGCCTGTTTCTTGTATGACAAATATTATTCTGAGTGAGTTTACTTCAAGAATCTTTCTCCTCAGATTTCCCACTCTGTATTATTTTTTATTTACACAAATCATTTTCAATTACTAATATTAAGTTGCTTTATTCCATGAGTTTAACTTATTCAAAGCTATATTTGTTAAATATTGGAAAAAGCTACAAATCTATTTTTTATGTACCTGGAGACATGACAGAATAATCAAGCCTTAAAAATATATAAAGTTACTCTTAAACATGGATCCTGCAGCAATGGCAAATGAAATAACCAGTTTAAATCAAAAGGTGGAGTTATTAGCTCAGGGTTTAACAGAATTAAAAAATGAAAACAACACTTTGAAAAGTATTATGAATGACTTTATTACACAAAAGGCAGCTGAACACCCTGAACCAAAGATTAACCCACCAAGTGTGTTTGCTGGTGTACGCACTCGCTTCCGTGAATTTCGCAATGCATGCTTACTCATGTTCTCTATGAAACCTAAAACATATTATTCTGATAGAGTAAAAGTATGTACTGTGATCTCATATTTAAGTGGGGAACCCAGATTATGGGCTGACAAATTTTTTGAGACTAATGATCCCATTTTAGGTTCACTGGAAGATTTCTTTAACGCAATGGCTTTATTGTATGAGGACCGCAACACCCAACTCACTGCTGAAAATAACTTAAGAACACTTAAGCAGGGCAAACGGCCAGTTGAGGACTACGTCGCTGAGTTTCAACTGTGGGCTACGGAGTCTCAGTGGAACTCAGTCTCTCTACGCAACCAGTTTCGTCTGGGACTATCAGAACATTTGAAAGATGAGTTATCTCGTATTGAGTTCCCAGACACACTTGAGTCTCTCATAAAGATCTCTATTTCAATGGATAGGAGATTCAGGGAACGCCGTGCTGAAAAGGTACCACCTGAACCATATCCAAAGAAGTACCATCAACCACATGTACAACAACCATCTTCAAGTCCTGTACCTATGGAAATTGGCACAATTAAGGGTCCTCTAACATATGAAGAAAAACAAAGAAGAAGAAGTTTAAATCTTTGTATGTACTGTGGAAACAAAGACCACACAGTGTCCACTTGTCCAACTCTAATACGCCAGAAGAGGGGTAAGATATTGATAGTTAACCCTCAAATTAATTCTAAAATGATATCACACTTAACCATTTCATTGTCTTTGCAGTGGGATCAACATCTTCTGCTGAATGAGGCCATGATTGATTCAGGGGCTTTTGGCATGTTCATGGATCAAACTTATGTTACAAAAAATAAAATACCCAGAGTGTTAAAGCAATTCCCTATTCTTGTCAAAGTTATTGATGGTTCCACTCATTTAAAAGGTCCAATAACACACCACACTATTCCACTACTCACTACTACAGGTAATGGACATACTGAATATATCACATTCGATATACTACCTAACTCTATCCATCCTATCATTTTAGGATACCCTTGGTTGCAGCTGCATAATCCAAGTATTGATTGGGTAACCAATAATATACAATATACATCTCAGTACTGTACCAATACTTGCTACCCTACAATCTCTATAAACCACATACAACCTCAATTACCCCCAGAATACCTTGAGTTTTCAGATGTGTTTAATCTTAAAGAGGCAGAAAATCTACCACCACACAGGCCATTCGATTGTCCTATAGACACTAAACCTAATACCACCATACCTTTTGGTAAAATATATCCTATGTCTAATAAAGAATTACAATACCTTAGAGAATATCTCGATGAAAATTTAAGAAAAGGGTTTATATCCACTTCCACTTCTCCAGCAGCAGCTGGAATGTTTTTTGTGACCAATAAAGATGGTACTATACGTCCTATTATAGATTACAGGGGTTTAAATGAAATTACAGTAAAAAATCGCTACCCACTTCCACTCATCCCTGAACTCTTAGAAAGATTAACTGATGCTCAAATCTTTACCAAACTAGATTTGAAAGGTGCGTATAATCTCATACGCATAAGGAAAGGGGATGAGTGGAAAACAGCTTTTAAAACTCGTTATGGCTTATATCAGTACAATGTCATGCCTTTTGGCTTGACAAATGCTCCAGCAACTTTTCAGTTTTTTATAAATGAGATATTCAAGGATTTATTAGATATCTGCGTAGTGATATATCTAGATGACATTTTAATTTATTCTAAGAACATAACTGATCACATCAAACACGTACGATGGGTTTTAATGAGGTTAAGAGAGCATCATCTTTATGCTAAATTAGAGAAATGTCAATTCCATGTAAAGACAATCAAATTTCTGGGTTACATCATCTCCCCAACTGGCATAGAAATGGATCCTGACAAAATAAAGGTTGTTTTAGATTGGCCTGTCCCTACCAATTTAAAATCTCTCCAAAAGTTTCTTGGTTTCTCCAATTTTTACAGAAGATTTATTCAGGGGTATTCTTCCATAGTTCAACCCTTAACTAAATTGACAGGAAAAATTAAATTTTGTTGGACTACTGAAGCACAAGAAGCTTTCGAACATCTGAAAAAATGTTTTACTTCAGCTCCCATCTTACAGCTTCCTGATCCAGATGCAGATTTTACCTTGGAAGTTGATGCCTCAAATGTTGGTGTTGGGGCAATTTTGTCTCAACGACGTATTGGATCACAAGTTAACCATCCTGTTGCCTTTTATTCCCGACTCTTGACTCCAGCAGAAAGGAATTACTCTGTGGGTGACCTAGAACTTTTGGCAATAAAAGTTGCCATGGAACATTGGAGGCATATTCTTGAAGGCACATCCAAACCTTTTTTAGTACTTACAGATCACAAGAATCTACAGTACCTAAAGAAAAACAAAACTTTATCTTCACGTCAGGTCCGATGGTCCCTTTTTCTAGATCGCTTTAACTATCTCATCCACTACCGTCCAGGATCAAAAAACACTCAAGCAGACTCTCTATCCAGAACTTTTCAGAATGTACCTGAAAAGGAAGAGGCACAAAATATCATACCCACTCACAGATTCTTAGCCTCTATTACCTCATTCCATTCTGATCTACTACATGCTCAACTCAAAGATTCCACAATCCCTTCAATCTGTACTAAAGATTCAAAGACTGGTTTATATCATTATCACAAACTTCTGTATGTACCACCAACATTAAGAAAACAATTACTTCATCATTTCCATAATCTTCCATTAGCAGGACATCCGGGTATTACTAAAACCCATGAATTGTTGAATAGAGAATATTGGTGGCCGAAAATGAAACAAGATATTTGTAGCCATATCGACCTTCGCATAAACCATTCGGTTTGTTGACTCCTCTGCCAATACCTGACACTCCTTGGCATATGATATCAATGGATTTCATTGTAGAGTTACCACCTTCGAAGAATTATACCTGTATCCTCGTAGTCGTTGATCACCTTACTCGTATGGGACATTTCATTCCACTGTAGAAGATACCCTCTGCAACAACCACTGCTACCTGTTTCATTAACCATATCGTAAAATTACATGGTCTACCACTTTCAATAGTTACAGATAGGGGAACTCAGTTCACCTCCAGATTCTGGAGGGAATTGTGTCGTCTATTGAAGATCACCCCCAGATTCACAACAGCTTTTCATCCGCAGTCTAACGGTTTGATAGAACGACTAAATCAAACATTAGAGCAGTATCTTCGGTGTTATATATCTCAAGTTCAAGATGATTGGTCAGACTGGCTACCAATGGCGGAATTCGCTTATAATAATTCGATTAACACTTCTACTAAAATGACACCATTTTATGCTTCTTATGGTTATCATCCAAGAACAATACCCACTTCTAACATCACCTCATCTTCTCCCTATGCTGTCGAATATATTACTGAACTGAAAAACTCCATACCTTTATTGAAAAAACATCTGGAGACTGCAAAAGATAAACAAAAGTTTTATTTTGACAAGAAACATATACCTCCCCCATCATATAAACCTGGAGATCGTGTATGGTTATCCACGAAAAATATAAAACTGAAAGTTCCCTGCAAAAAATTGGCAACCCAATTTATAGGTCCCTTCAAAATTAAGAAAATCCTGAATCCTAATGCAGTCGTTCTCCATTTGCCAGCTCATCTACGGATTCATCCTTCCTTCCATGTGTCTCTCTTGAAACCTTATTTTGGTACACTAGACTCACTACCCGGGAATGATTCCTCTGATGCGGATTTGTGTGCAGATCAGTCTGAATTCGAGGTGGAAAAGATCTTGGATTCCCGCAAACGTTGGAGACGGGTTGAATATCTGGTCCGTTGGTTGGGATATGGTCCTGAAGAAGACTCTTGGATTCCTCTACGTGATATTCACGCTCCAGAGCTCTTACGTGAATTTCATCTTCACAACCCTTCCAAACCTGGGTCTCTGCTCCCAGGAGGTTCGCCTTGAGACGGGGGATCTGTCATGATTCCACCTTAAATCCCTTTGTCCACCTTTACTATTCACCTATAAAAGGATATCAGACACACCTGTTTAATGCTTGATTATTGAAGTTGTGTTTCTGAAGAACTTCCTGTTCCTCCGTTTCTACTTTTTCAAGCCTTTAACTAATTTTTGAGAATCATCTACGTTGGATCAAGTTTTCACTTTCAAAGTGTATCTCAAGTGATTATATCTTCCAAAACTTACTTCTCCAAGGTATTTAGCCCTTGCCGTAATTTACAGCCTGAATCTGTGACGTCATCTCACACGCTGTATCACAGGAGCCGTACAGCACTCACATCTTGCAGCCTTCTCCTCTCTGACCTGTTCAGTGAACGCTGCATAATCATTAACGCTGCTTCCCAGCTGTTTCTTCGATACATTTCAGTCTCCGATCAGGTACAAACTTCCTCAGCTCATAAACTGTTTTTTTCCTCAAGTAAGATCATCTTGTAACTTACAAAGTATATTTTGTTAATTCAAGTTTACATCTCATATATAGCGGATACTTATTTTTCTATCTTTTTTCTCACCATTTTGTCTCCTATTTTTCTCTTGTGCGCACAGAGTGTATTATTTTTTGTCATTAATACAGCCTGTTTCTTGTATGACAAATATTATTCTGAGTGAGTTTACTTCAAGAATCTTTCTCCTCAGATTTCCCACTCTGTATTATTTTTTATTTACACAAATCATTTTCAATTACTAATATTAAGTTGCTTTATTCCATGAGTTTAACTTATTCAAAGCTATATTTGTTAAATATTGGAAAAAGCTACAAATCTATTTTTTATGTACCTGGAGACATGACACTCCATCAGTCACTAACTGTCTGAAACCTGTCCAAGACGGAAAATTTCCGTTGTCCGATGCCATTCTGTCTTAAGCAGGTTTCACTTTACAAAATTAAGTTCTTGTAAAAGTGCAAAACGCGTCAGGTTAATGGTGACACCCTCCATATTCTTGTGCTTTTAATGCAGAATTAACACTCTGATGTTCACACTTTTCATTGCATTCATTGTGCAAATAAAACAATATCTTTTCTTTTCTTTTTTTAAGATGTGCACCTATAGACCAAAACATGTCCACAATGATTGGTCAAAAAGTGTGAGTGTGCGAT